>NW_022639470.1:1538963-1556964 GCF_010583005.1 Odontomachus brunneus
TCTCTCTCTCTCTCTCTCTCTCTCTCTCTCTCTCTCTCTCTCTCTCTCTCTGTTTCTGCCGTCCTTTCGCGTCTCCTCCTTCCCTCTCTTTCTCTCCGTTTTTTCCGTATCTCTCGCGTTATCCACCGTTAGTATTATTCGAGGTATCCACGACGATCACTCTTACATTCCGAAACGACATAGTCACGCGCTCCCTCCTCCTCCTCCTTCTCCTCCCGTGTTATAATCCTACGTAAGCACAGGAGATCGCGTGAATTACGCTGCGCCCCTCCGACGCTCCGTCACGCTGCAACGTCGTCGTACGGGCGGCGTTTACCGTTAACGGCTCCTCCGCAGCCGTATTTCGGCTTCGACGCAGGTGTACACCCGTTCCCGCGAAAGGCCGTTTCGAAAACGCGCGCGCGCGCGCGAGACCGAGCCTTGTCACATCGCGTTTCGCGCGCTCTCTCGGACATTGTTCGAGACGATGCGTCAACAGCGTCGCAAAATACAAACAGACAATCGAAACGACGCGCCGAGCTGCGTGATGAAAAGTAAAGACTGCGGCTTATCATCATGATGGACGCAATATAATTCGCGTTAACAGCTCGCACTGTCGTAAATATTCAACGTGCGTATTTGAGCTGCACGCGGAAATGTGGAGAAATGCTCGATATGTATTCCGCGTCCTTTATGGATTTGCTTCCGACGTAAGTAAACAGTACGGTTAAAGAACCATGGTAATTAGGTTCTTGTTAACCCCAACCCCCACATAGAAGATTTCTTGGAATTTAATTAGGATTCCGATTCCCCAAAGTAATTACGGGTTCTTCTCGGAGAGGAAAGGAGGAAAGCGGTTTCGTTTGCTCGTTCGCATCAATTGCACTTGGAGAAGACGGCGAGGAACTCCGAGATCGCGTATATTCGGGGTGTTGGTGAGCCGTCATCGAAACGCTGACGCGGTAACCGGAGCGGGCTTTTAATTAGTCACGTCAGAAGTCATGAGTGCGCACGACAACGCGACGCGCGGTCTCTTAATCCGCGCCCGCGATAAGAATACGCCGCAATTAAAGGCCGATAAGTATCACTTATATGGCGTGTACACACACGCGTGCGCCTGCGCGTACTTTTCCTCTAAATTTCTTGAAGTGATAGAGTGCGACTTCGTAAGTTTCACTCCGGTTCCGTAGGATTTTGTAAAACTTTGAGTATTCCAATAAACGTCGATTTGAGTCTTAAGGTGAGTGAAAGATGTATAGTGATTGGCAGTTTTAGGGTTTTATATTTTTAGTTTTTTACATTTCTATTTTAAACTGTCTCCTGATACAAAACTGACACTTGTAGACTCGTTCTTTTTGCAAAGATTAGGCAAGATTCTATATGGTAAGAATATATAGTTATATTGGAAAAATAAATTGGAAAAATATCCTGCGCTCAAAATAAAATAACAAACTGAAATAACGAAAATCATAGTTATTGGCACTCCTGTCACAATGATTGGCATAGTTGTCACAGTAATCAGCACTTATTAGAAATATGTCATTTTAAAGCTAGTTAATAACCGAATATAATTCAATATTTAAGACTTCTCAGGACTCTGCTAAACAATCTATTAGATAAATGCGCTGTCCAAACACGTCAGTATGGCGGCCTCTAATTGCAATCTAATGAATTAATCAACATCGCGATTTTACTAATTGTTCTTTTATTAACCACTTTTTCCTTTATTATACTGCATATTCAATAATAATAATTAGTCTGGTTTGCATTTAAATGTGCCGATACACTAATCACTGCCAATTACTGTACCTCTTGCTTTAAACACTAAGAATATAAAAAATATTAAAATATAAAAAATAAGAAAAATATTGAAATATTAAAAGAATATAAATATATAAAACCTCAATATTATTTTTGCAACCACTTGGAAGATAGACGGTCCACAAAATGTTGCAATCTCAACAAACAACCATAATAGTTGCAATCTTTTGGATCGTTTATCTTCCAAACGACTATGAGATTAATATCGAGACTTTACATTCTTAATCTACTCAACATAAGTTCCAAATGAGTGCATTATTAATTGGAATATTCAAAGTTTTTGGAAAAAGAGCGAAATGTCTGTGGCTGCCAAACAATAGAGTAACCACAAACTACTTTACCTCTTCCCCTAGACTAAAAATATAAAATATTAAAGTATTAAAATATAAAATAATTAAAATTTAAAAATATAGAATATCAAAAGAATATAAATATAAAACCTCAATATTATTCTACCAGGTCTGTAAATATGAAACCGGAATTTGCCCGTAGATGGCTCTAGCTGTCAATGTAGTTACCGTCAAACCGCGTCATTGGCGCCATTTCCTTGTTGACATCTCTGACAAAGATTTTCAACTTACAACAATACAAGTTTCATATAACAGCATAGCGTTTGTAATAGCGTTGAACATGTCGAATTTTGTGCCTGGAAACTACGATTTGCGGACAGCATTGATTTTCTGTTACCATTTGAAGAAAACTGCTGCAGAATCGCATCGAATGCTTGTCGAAGCTTACGGTGAGCATGCTCTTGGTAAATCACAGTGCTTTGAGTGGTTTAAAAAATTCAAAAGTGGCGATTTTGACGTGAGAAACGAAGAACGTGGAAGACCACCGAAAAAGTTTGAAGACAGCGAATTGCAAGCATTGTTGGATGAGGATGACACTCAAACGCAACAACAACTCGCGGATCAATTAAATGTGACACGAGAAGCCGTCTCCATACGTTTGAAAGCCATGGGAAAGATCCAGAAGATGGGAAAATGGGTTCCACATGAACTGAATGAAAGACAGCAGGAAAACCGAAAAACCACTTGCGAAATGCTGCTCGCCAGGTACAAAAGAAAGTCATTTCTCCATCGAATTGTGACTGGCGATGAAAAGTGGATATATTTTGAGAATCCTAAGCGTAAAAGATCATGGGTAACTCCAGGCGAACCATCGACATCGACTGCAAGGCCAAATCGCTATGGACGGAAGACAATGCTCTGTGTTTGGTGGGATCAGAAGGGTGTGATCTATTATGAGCTGCTAAAACCTGGCCAAACCGTTAATACTGAACGCTACCGACAACAAATGATCGATTTGAATCAAGCTTTGCGTGAAAAACGACCAGAATATAAAAAAAGGCAACACAAAGTGATTTTGCTTCATGATAATGCACCATCACACACAGCAAAACTGGTCAAGGAAACGATTGAGGCGTTTAGTTGGGAAATACTTTCGCATGCGGCTTACTCACCAGACTTAGCTCCGTCCGATTACTATTTATTTGCATCGATGGGACACGCACTTGCTAAGCAGCGCTTCAATTCTAACGAAAATGTACGAAAATGGCTCAATGACTGGTTTGCCTCAAAAGAGCAACAGTTTTTTTGGCGTGGCATCCACAAATTGTCAGACATGTGGGAAAAATGTATAGCTAGCGATGGGCAATACTTCGAATAAAA
This sequence comes from Odontomachus brunneus, assembly GCF_010583005.1. Classification (NCBI taxonomy): domain Eukaryota; kingdom Metazoa; phylum Arthropoda; class Insecta; order Hymenoptera; family Formicidae; genus Odontomachus; species Odontomachus brunneus. The sequence goes on from NW_022639470.1 coordinate 1,542,434, forward strand.
TATTTTTTATCATTTTCATACAATAAACGTGTATTTCTTATACAAAAATTCCGGTTTCATATTTACAGACCTAGTAAATATAAAACCTCAATATTATTCTTATAGTCATTTGAGAAATAAACGGTTCAAAATCTTACAATCTCAACAAACAGCCATATCAGATTGCAATATTTTGGTCCAAATTCGAACGATCTTTTATACTCGCATAAAATTTTCTTGGGCTAGTATTGCCGAAATTGTGTGTGTGTGTGTGTGTGTGTGTGTGTGTGTGTATGCGCGCCGCGCGGCCCATTATATCGTGAGTCATACGATCTTTATTGCTTGTCGTTCCGCGCCGGCGGGATAACGAATATACGACGTGTGCGCGCGACCGACGTGACGACGGCGGCGCCGTTTCTCCATATAAACGCTTATGATGGTACACCAAAGCGCGGTTGGCGAGGGTGCACCACGTAGTCCGTGATAAGCGTGAATCGTACGTGATTGTTTTGGCACTGTGGGACCGGCATTAAACAAATGCATACCTCCATTGTCACGCTCGTGTAAGATACGCTGTTGGCGTGAAAGAAAAAGCCGCTGTTTCGTTACTTCTTGGAAATTTACCGAGATTTCGCCGCTTGATGTTTTCCTCCTCTTTGAACTCCTGCATTGGGATCACGTCTCCCGGACGTGCTATTGTTTACAAGCTGCAATCGTCACGCTTCAGCTGCGTACTTTTGATCTCTTTCTTTCTGAGTGTGCATCAACTTAATCGTTTTGAGGAGGAATTTATTAAAATCGAAAGAGAATGATTTAATTTTGGGGTGGCATACGTATGACATCTGTCAATCGCGTGTGACGAGGTTTCTCTTTTACTAGCTTTTTCGCTATTTTGTGGTGAGTGTTTTTATTTTCTGTGGTAATCCAACAGTTAATCCAACAACTCATAAATTTGATTTGCTAACAATGCAAAGGTTAGAAACGGAGAAGTTAGAAATGACGTTCAGCACATCAGTTGTATTAACAAGGAAATGTTTTTTTCTGCAAGAATTTGAGGAGACAAATAGCAACGCTTCGAATGTTCGAATACTGAATTTATTTCTTCGAAACCACTTATTTTCTGTGCCGCAATATTTCACGTACACACGCACCACATAACAGCAGCTATCTCACTTTGACTTGGCAGCAGTGATGCGAGCATGGACTATTACGACTCGAAAGTTTCATTTGTCTTCGAACAAACCGCTTCTGCTTACGACGCTTGCCGTTATATTTGTTGGCGTTACTGAAATTATAAGTTATATTTATAATAAATCTTGTACATCTCCAACAAGTAATGTAATTTGTATCTCAGGCAATGAAAATGACAAATAAATAATGAAAAATGATTTGTAACGGTAACTGTTCGATCTGTTTCCGTAACGATCATCAAACAGCAAATGTGCTTTTGCTCTGGTAACAGAATGATTTTTCTCAGTGTATAGAAGAAAAAAAGAGACAGAAAAGGCGACGAGGAATTGGAAAAAAGAAAGAAAGTATAAAGATACATGGAAAGAGAGGAGAAAAACTGAAGGCGGCACAAAAGTTGCATTGAAAAAGTGAAAGCATGTGAGGAGATACAGAAAATAACAAAGTAATAATTAGTATTTTCTCTTATAAAGTAATAATTAGTACTTTAGTAATTATGATTTATAGAGATATAAGATTTGTTTTTTTTTTATCAAAATATAGGTTGTTGTATAGTTATTTTTATAACTTACCGTTTGTTAATTGTAAGTAATTACGTTATATTTGAATGTTTCATATAATATCAAAGTTTTATATTTGAAATAAAAATGTAATTCATATTGTTTTATTATAGATGTTTATATATAATCTATTTTAAAAAGATGTTGAGCAAAATACTTGAAACACTTTTCCTATAAAATTCAAAAAATTCTATGGAATACGAACTAAAATGGGTTACGAACCCCAATGGGGACTTATTAATAGCTTTAGTAATATACAATATATGATATGAAAAAGAACTAAATAGCGGGAACTAAGGTGCGGGTTTTAAGCGCTGATTTATGTAATCATTAAATTATGAAATTATAACATTCTAATACGTTTCGACCATAGGATTTTCATCTGAATTATTTTTTATTCATGACTATTTTTTAACTGAGAAGAACCACATCCCATGGTCGAAACGTATTGAAACGTTATAATTTTATAATTTAATGATTATATAAATCAGCGCCTTGGCTCTTTAATCCTTTTTCATATCATACTTTTCCTAGTTTCTTTCCTTCCTTCAAAATTTTTGTTTTATATTTAAAAATGCTCAGTGTTTAAAAAATATTTCATTTTTTTATATTTTTTTTTTAATATTTTGTGAATACAATAGTTGGTGAAAAAGTAGGATTTCCGGTTTGATACCATAAAAGTATACCGATCGGAAAAAACGTGAGTTCCCATACGGAAAAAATAACTCCGTCAGTGTAACTGAATTTTCTATTACCTGGGAACCAGATGAAAACCTCGGAACAGAAAGTATTCTGTGTTTCTATTCAGCCAATTACTCTCAGTTACCACAATTGAGTTTTAATGTAGCTGAATGTTTAGACAAATGTTTTTGATCGCAGTAGTACAGGTATTATTTCTCGTTAGCGAATTTTTCGTCTGGTTTCTATTCAGTTCCATGAACTAAAATTTTTTCGTCTGGTTCCCATTCAGTTCCATGAACTAAAATTTTTTTCCAACCGTATTTCTGTTTCGTTTCTAGACAGAGAAGTCATGTTTAGGACAAGAACGGGATTAGTATCATAGTGAAACAACCAATTTTGGGATTCTAATCTAATTTGGGCATTCTAATCAGAACGTATGCTCCACCTGGGAAAATTTCCTTACGGGATGTACCAGCATGCTTGAAGAGGTTTAATAAATTGAAGTGTGCCGACGCAAGGGCTTGATTCTTTCGCGGTTTATTATTGCATACCGGTTGTATGTGTATTCTTCTCTTCTTTTCCGATGCAACGCGCTCTCGAGGTAGCCTCATCGTCGTCGTCGCCGTCGCCTCTGTGTGTCCTTGCACCGGCGACCGAGAGAGGAGAAACAAGTGGCTTATAGAGTATATACGTGACGTTAGAAGGGGCTAGGCACCCCCTGTGCACGCATGCAGAATGCCTGAGGGTGCAACAACCTCTCCTCTCTGTCTCCTCGGTTAGGTAGAGGCGGGCGAATGGAAAATGCGAGAGACCGGGGGAGAAGACACACGCGCGAGTTGAAAAAACGACCGGTCGAATCGTCGAATACACCGCCGTGACGGCTACGTCAAGAATATATTGATGACAGGTAAATATCGCGAAATAAAAGTATCGCGTAGCGTAAACACCGAATCGATGCTCTTGGAACTGCGATTGTCGCAAGTCTCGAATGCTTGGTCTCGTTTACTTTTCCGTGCTTCCTGCTGTCAAAATGCCTTGGAGCGGAATTTCACTCGCAACGAGTAAGAAGTGGCAGTATTTTCACTTGAGACGATGATCGAATTTACTGCCACTCGATATTGCAAGAGTAAATGTTTCACTCACACTTAGAGTAGTTTCTTAAAGTGGTTTCTCCATATAAGCGAATGTTTTCTTCGATTAAAGTGAATATGTTCTTGTGTGATGACAAAATAGGTTAGATTTACTCTTTAATATTCACTCGATGATTCAGAGTGAAGAATTCATTTTGTATAGATGACAAATTACATTAAGAGAAATTATTCAATAAGAAATTAATAAACGGATATTTCCGATTAAAATATCGATGAATTTTTGTATCCGATCACGAAACGTCCTATGAGAAATATCGGTTCATAATTTTTTCATCGGTTTATCCTGATAAAATGCCATTATAATCGGAAGTATTCGATTAATCAGATATCCTGATTGAATATAAAAATTTATTAGTATTTTGATCGGAAATATCCGTTTGTTAATTTTTTTATTAATTTTTCTCAGTATAGGGAAGAGTTGTCGAAATCGTATTAATTTTTTTAATGTTTGTAATACAAAAAATGAAATATATGAAATTTTTGCTTTATGCTTCTTATTGCTCCATTAATTTGTCATTTTAAGATGTCGTTATATTCGAACAAGATTAGATGCCGTTATATTCAATAATGATAAAGAAATTGATGAGGCACGATTTCTTCAGGAAACCGGAACCGATTTCAGAAAATTTCTACTCGAATTTGGCTGACTTGGTGGTTATTCTATTTTCCGAATAAAATTTCATTTCAGAAAATTTAGAGAGGAAAACGTCGTGATAATTACGTTCCATATCGTCTGCTCGTCGATTCGTTAGATATTAGGTTAATTCGAGGGTCTTCTCCCATGCTCTCTCTCTTTCTCTTTCGAAATTCTTAAAGTGGAATCTTACTAAAAGCGAACGAAAATCAACTTATAGCAATAGTGGGAATAACGCTACTCGAAATTGCAATCCATTTGAGCTTGGAATAGATTCTGTACGAGCAAATGTTTCCATCGATTATAGTAGATTTGTTTCTATGAAACGACAAAATACGGCAAACTCAAACAGACTTTTGCAATTAGACAATTGACACGACAATTGATACAATCTCTTGATGAAAACTCTGCAGCTTTTTAATTACATTTACGAGGCAAAAATACATTGAATCATTTGTTAAATTCACGTCAAATAAAAATGTAAATGTTTTGTTATACTCATGTGACAACAAATTTACTAAGTGTTATATACACTCAAATTTCCATATTAAATTTTATATGTTGTTTTGATAATTTATTTCGTATTTTTTCTGTATTTTTATTTCATCATTCTGTGCATTGAAGGAAACGTTTACCAAATCGTTTGGTACAGCATATAATTGATAATTGAAATAATAAAACTTAACCTAAAATCTAACCATATTATATATATAATTTTCATATACTTACTGTATATAATTCTTCATATATTTACTTCTAAATTCGTCGACATATATTTAATATATTTTAAGAAATTTTATTTTTCCAAATATCTGACGGTTTCAGCGTCTACTCTTTTATAGCACTGACGTCTTTACAAATTAGTATAGATGAAAAAGAAAATGTCGCAACGAGTAACAATCAACTATCGCGTGAATAGTATCACACGTCTAGAGAGAATTATCAAACTGTCTAGATGTCTACAACTAAATGTCTCGATACTGACTACCAGATGCGTCGAGGCATCATACACTGAGAGAAGAATTTAGTAAATATTATCAAAATTTGGTTACTATTACTAAATGATAGACGTAAATATAGCGGGCCAAAGCTATAGCAATACTTATTAATTAATTTAGTTCTGTAAAATAAATTATTTATTTGACAGAAGTAAAATTTATTTGCTTCCAGAATATATTTGGTAAATAAAACTTATTGAATAGTTGAGCAAAATAAGCGATTTTGTAATAGTTACAAAATTTTTGATAGGTTCAACCAACTATCTGTAATAATAGATATTGAAACGATGTAATAGCTGCAAATCAATGAATTTTTCGTTGTGCTGCAACAAAACATACTTATACTGGTAACAAAATAGAACTCGTACCTATTGAATTTTTTCTTATATGGGATATAACGATTTCATAACAATTATCAAATATCTGTTCATAACTGTAATATATTTCATATTAAATATTTAACATTAAGTAACTATTACTAAATTATTTAATTGATGTTACTGTGAATGCAATTACGTCATACTCCCGATCTATTAAATATTTGGTAATTATTATCATATTTAGTATTAGTTACTAAGGATTCAATGAATTTCTGTAACTAAATGCAGTTTGTTATAGTTACCAGTCTTTTCTCTCAGTGTAGTCAGAATATTGAATATGTGAACCAGATATCGCATATAAATTCACCATATTGCTTTCATAAGACGAGTATAGTGTCATTCACCAAGCCATTTCTCTCAGTGTGTGTTAAAAATATATGGGTGTCATGTGAACCACTCATAAGGGATGCACAATTAGGGCTTCCGCTTCGATCCGTTTTTCGAACACACGTTTTGCGTATATCCGTTTTTAGAAACGCCTGGTGGAAACCGTTTCGATATAACTAAACGTTTTAACGGATACTGCAATGTGTATTCTCTAAAGTGCAGTCCATTGTATTCTTTACTGAGATGCTATATTTATAACTGATGGTTTAATTAAAATTATAGCACTGCAATCACTGCAAAATTTCACTGAAAGAATTAGTTGTAGTAACGAATATTCCTATTATTGATGTAGTTTGCACACACAGATAGCGTCATTGCATCCAAATCGCATAACAACTGGTAATTCCATTGCCACAAATGCAGGAAGTTGATTTTAACATATCATACGAGTTTGTAGTGTAAATTTTGCAGTGTGATTTTACTTCCACTGGTCAGTGGGGTGTAAGATGAAGCAGTAAAGTGGAAGTGTTTCCACTGAAAATCAGTGGATATTTATTGATTATTGATATTATTGATTGAAATGCTCCTTCACTGATTCAATCAAAAACATTTTATTGATTCACTTCAAGAGAGTATACACATATATTTGACAACAACAAATTGTCTACATAACTACGACTAGTCATGTAAAAGAAAAAAAAAACATACACGCGGTGTGGTGTTATTGCTGATCATCTTTCTTGGCATGCACGATTGCCAGAAAGGATTAGACTCTTGTTTCTGCTTGAAGTCGTGTAAACGGATACATGTTTTCAAAAGCACATGTAATTGCGATTGCTTTATTATACTCATCTGTAAACATATATGTTAAAGGGAGAGAAAGAGGAAGATACAAGTTTGAACTTTTTTTTTTCGTGTATAATATATGAAGCTCTGTTACAAATTGACTAGTAAAATTGCTGTCAAATTTACGTAAGTTTATCTATCTGGGGATTTGCTCTTCAAATGAAAATTTCGAATGAAAATATTTATTTGACAATCCAGACTGGAGAGTTCATTTTACATGAGTGCAAAATCCCTCGGATTCTCGAGCGACTCGGCTGTCACTCTGCTCTCCGACTGAAATTTCACTCCAAGAAATTTCGAGAACGGAATACACGTTTCGTATGTCGACATATTTCAATGTGAAAATTGCTTTGTCCCTATCGACACTTGTTCGATGTGTTCTCGACCTTTGCACCAGTCTCACGGAGAGAAGCTTGAACTCTCGGCTGTTACCCTTCCCCTTCGCGGACAGAAAGAGAGTGAGAGAGAGAGAGAGAGAGGGAGACTCGCCGATTTTTCGGTCGGGCGAGGACGACGGGGCGTATCGCGGCGAACGTTAGCCGAGGAACGAACCCCGTCGACGAAGTACACGCGTACTTCGAAGACCGAGACCAAGAGCGAGCGCGGCGAAAGCGTATCTTCTTTCGCGTCGCTTTTTTCCCCCGCGAGCGGCCTGATTTATAGCATCCTCCTCCATCGGATCGTGTTTATGGGCAACGAGGAACCTATGGTAGGTACTAGGTACCGACGTATTTTGCTCTCAATGTCAGGCGATGGCGGATGGGCGCAAGGACCCCGGAGGAGTCCTGGCGCAGCGCGGCGCAGGGGCGGCGCAGGGGCTAAAGGCCTCACGAACGCGAACCCGAGTCCATGCACGGCGCAGCAGCGCGCGCACACAATACACACACACACACAAACCAAAATACATATATACGTGTGTACAGACGCATACACGCTCACCTGTGCACACAGACAGAGTCATAAAACGCTTTATATTCCTGCTCTCCTGCGAGAGAGCCAAGCCGGCCAAGCTATACGTGAGTTTTCTCTCTAAGCGCGCCCGAAAGAGAACAATAAAAGCTGCGGCGCGCACGCGGCGGCGGCCACGTCTGCGGGGGTAACGCCTCCGACGATTGTTTCTACCTCGCGGCCATGTCAACGCTCGTTTCGCTCTCTGGGTTAACCCTTTTACGCCCCTCGCTGCGCGCTAAGCGCGGCCCGGCTACCTCACCCGGGGTCCGGCCTCGCCGACGACGGATAATTCATTCGTAGAGCAAACATATTTATCTCCTTTCGTCGGCCGGTATAACGCGACGGTGGCGGCGGAGAGAGAACCGAGGTAGTTGGTATTGGTGAGGGAACAAACGACGGGACGACTTCGTCGGGGTAATGAGGGGAATCGGCCTTAAGCTTTAATAATAACATGTAACTTATCAACGCGGCAAGGGCTACGTGATAAGAAGGAAATAAAATAAGGGTCCAAACAATCAGATAACAATGATAATCAGAAATAATAGAAAGCTCCTCGAATAGATTAACTAACAGTGAGATTTGAAACGGCACATAAGTTTTTTCGCAATATATATAATGAATCTATTTGAGTCATCGGTTTAATGGGGTTTGGGATTTTAATAAAAAAATATATATATATAAATTGGGACTTAAGGATCGGTCTAAGTATGGAAGGTTGATTCTCCGCGTACGATAATCGAAGAAAAAATTTTGATACGTGCGTTTAACATACTGGACAATTTTATCCTCCCACAATCATATTAATATTATAAAAGTAATATTAGTATTTAATAGCACTAAGACATCCGTGCTTGCTCCTTATGTGCCGTTTCAAATCTCACTGTTAGTTAATAATAATCAGTATCATTCGAAGAAGGAAGATTCTTTAGTTACGTATAAAATAAGAAGAAAATAGACCGAAGAATAACATAAGTTACTCACATTAAGGGGAATAAAATAATTTTTTGCAGTTACGATATAGACAGATGTAGGAGAGATCGAAACTGATTGGGGTAAGTTGACAAAACTAATTACTTCTAGTATTTTCTAACCAGTTACAAAATTAAACAAGCAAGATTTTTAAATATGTCAAAGATGGCCTTGACATATTTCTATTTGCTTAATTCTGAAATCTCTTAAAGCAGTAGAAATAATCGATTTTGTCAACTTATCCTGGTGGCCAAATAGCCCCGGCCTCCCCTGTATAAATTTAGTAGAAAATTCACTACACTGAGAGAAAAATTATCTTAAAATCAACAAATATTTCCTTGGTGGGTGCCATTAACATATTTACTTAAATCTACATTCTCTTTACTTAAATCAAATATTGTTTATTTAAATCAAGTAAACAAAATTTGATTTAAGTAAAGAGAATGTAGATTTAAGTAAATATGTTAATGGCACCCACCAAGAAAATATTTGTTGATTTTAAGATAATTTTTCTCTCAGTGTAGTGTTCGATTTGGTTACATCTCTTATTAGTGGTTCATTATAGCATTTGTATTTATCACATAGAATGACGAGATAGAATCACGCGAAAACTATGATGAAGATTTAATTCAGAACAATATATCGCATAAAATGTAATACAAAAGTCCGATTGTAACTTTTAGTAAATTTGATGCCACATCAACACAACGGAGAGCTTACATCATTATATAATGTAGATCCAATGATTAATTTAATGCAGGTACATGCGCCTGATAAATGCGAGTAAGAGAATTGTAAAGTTCCCATCGCCGTTTGTCTCGCGTCGTGGTAATCACGAAAGTCTGGGTACGTAAATGAGAAGAAAATAAAATAACACAGCGAGAGAATGATGAAATAACTTTGTTACCGCGGCGAACTCGATGAAATATCGAAGAAGCGGAACCCAGCACCGCAGTCGTGGTAAGTTTCGTTATTATAAGCATAACAACTATATTATACCTCGCGAAGAGAGCAACGGGAGCATTCGAGAGTCTTCGAACTTCGGGATCTGGAAGCTTTAAAATCCCGGGTCCGCACCGTGGAAATTCGTGAAACTTCGAAATCTCTCGAAGGATCATCAGGTCTCCCGAAGCTCGTCGCTGTCTGAAACTCGCGTGTGCGCGCGCACGAGAAGTTGAATTGCGCGATAATTGGGCTCATCCGGCGTCGTGACGTGAAGTACGCGACGATCGACGAGACTCCGAGCGTGCCCTTCGAACGTCGCGGGGCCCTAACGCGAAATCGAACGCGAGTCGGAGTCATCGGGGCCTCGCGCGAGGGCCCCGAACGCTTAAACGTCACGGCGCGAACGTGGCGCGGCCTAACGTACGATCGATTCCGCGATACTTTATCGGCCACATTTTACACGCGCGTAGCGTAACGTCCCTCGTCGCGCCGTGGAATTCCGAGATTTTCGCGGCGGAGCCGATAATTCTGTCGGCCGTGCGCGCGCACGGTGGAGGTGCGCGCGGATTCATAATGTACGGTTGCAAAATGCGTTGCACTTTGAGCGATCCCCGGCGACTCGGGCAGCCGTACGCGCGCAGTGCGAAGTGAAAGTAACATTCTAGACACGTGATGCGGCATCACGCTACGCGCGCGCGCGCGTCGCAGAGAAAGAGACTTGCGCATGTCGTGTGCGTGCGTGCGAATGTGCGTGCGAGCGAGCGCGAACCTCGCGACGACACCGTAACTGGCACGCGTTTTCTGCTAAGGGAATATCCTTTCCGTCCCCGCGTAGAAATTTCCCAAGATTCTACCAGATGCAGTATAAGTTACAGTTGGAATGCCCGAATTTATTCCAAAATCGCTTATCCCACTACAATACCAATTGAAAAGCTCATTCTTGTCCCAAACGTATACGGAAAAAGATTTGCTTGGATTTGCTGGTGAAATATAAATAAATTCCAATTGAGATTTCCAGAATTCTGTTCAAATTAATAAGATTCTGGTTAATTTAACAAGATTTTTGCTTAATCAGAAGTTTTTCTAGATATGTTATAAATTCTAATTAGAATATCTATTTGGACTCCAAAATTGGCCATCCCACTACAATACCAATTGGGAATCTTGTCATAAACTTGTCCCATTCTTGTCTCAAATAAGGATACTCGGCCTAGAATTGAAACAGAAACACTATGGCGATTCACGTTTTTTTCAGTTGGTATCTGCAAAGAAATTTTCCAAAATTTTTCCAGGCTTAGATTCCGCTTAGAATGCAAAAAAAAATTTTTTTTAATTGATTATCCTACTGTGATAACAATTGAGGATCTCAATCTTGTCTCAAATATAGGTTTTGTGTCTAAAACCGAAACAGAAATACTGTGAGAGCAAGTACTTCTTTTTCAGTCAATATCCGCAAAACCATTTCCCAAAATTTCTCCAGACTAAGTATAGATTCCAATCAGAATGCCCAAATTTATTTCAAAATTGATTATTCGTAACTACGATACCAATTGGGAATTTCAATCTTTTCTTAAACATAGGTTCTCTCTCTTTCTGTCTAAAATCGAAACAGAAAAATTATGGAAACTTACATTTTGTCAGTCGGTAACGTCGGTATACTTTTATAGTATTAAACAAAGAATTTAATTTTTATTCAACTTATTGTATTGTGAACAGAGAAAAAAATTTTTAAGACACTTAGGATATTTTACTGAATAATGGAATTATTTAAAAAGTTAGCATATGTTTTTTTTTCAATGTTAATGTAGAATGAAGATCAGAAAGAATATTTCTTATATAAGAAAAACCTTGAATTTCGCATTTAGAAACACACGTTTGAACATAATACATTTCTAACAAAAATCCATAATTTTCGAGAATCAGATGGAATTCCAATTAGAGATCAAGAAATGTTCTATATAGATCGTTTGCTTCTTCTATCGTCAATGACGCAATCATATCTGCACTCAGTCAGAAACTTTTATAAGAATCACAAATATCGGCAGAAAGAAATAGGTTATTCGCACTTGCCAAATACTGACCTATGATACCAAGAAACGTTCGCTGAAGGCAAAGAGATGATTCAGCTACAGTTATGGAAGCGACAGAGAGCGTGGCAGATGAAAGCGAAAAGCGAAACGAAGTAGACGTGCGTGGCGATTGCGAGTACAGTTTTGTATGGCGCATTACGAGGCGTAGGAATTGTGAAGAATATGATGAAGAATACGAGGTGCGAGATGTCGGTGATACTGACTGTATTATGTCAGGAATATTATGATAAACGCGACATTGTTGATGAGACTCCACTTCACTGAGTCTGTATTATTGGTATCATTCTTGAGTACATGCGAAAAGAGACAATAAGAAAGAAGAGTATGGACCTTACACTTTGATATCGTATCTTTTTTGGTCATTCTAATTGAAATCTACATGTTGTACCTGGAAAAATGGGAAATTTCTTTTGGAGATACCGACTGAAAAAAAATACCATGGCGGACTGCCATACACTGAGAGAAAAAAATAGTTGGAATAACTATAATTTCACTATATTTTATAGTTCGTTTTGGCCTCAAACATATATTCATAGTTCATCTAAACATGAAGATATAGTAGAATGAACACAGATTTATAGTCACCATCTTATTACTCTATATATATGGTAAAGCACCTTTTGGGAATATAGTTACATGTACCTATATTTGCCAAATATTCCAATTGTATTGACTATATAAAATAGTTAATTTCTCTTACCATTCAATATTTGTCACCTTACCATATTTTTTATTTCAAATAATTATAATTCTTGGTAAAAATTTTACACGGGTCAGTTATACTATACTTATATTGTAAATATTACAAATATTATGGTAACATTTACTATAAAAATTATATTCCTAACTATAATATTTTTACTATGCCATTATAGTTCCAAATATCATACATTTTTCTCTCAGTGTAGTATTTTTGTTTCGATTCTAGGTAGAATCGTCTTTGTTTGGAAAAAGAATGGAACAAGTTTGGGACAAGATCGCCAATTGGTGTCATAGTGGGATAACTAACTTTTTGGAGCAAATTTGGACACTCTAATTAGAATTTAGAACGTATCTGGGAAAATTTAGGTAACGAGCAAAACCGCGAGTATCTCTTTCTCCCCTCCTCTCGCGCTGTCCCCGTCTCTCTCTCTGTTCGCGTTTACATCCACGTGCGACGTAGTCGCGCGTGTGCACGCGCATTTGTTCCTCGCCTGATGCTTCATTACGTGGACCGGCGTATCCGCACCTCGATACCTCGGTGTCTCTAACGACACCGTGCATCGCGAGCATCCCCAATCGTTAGCAGCACGCACGCACACTCACCCGCGCACGATCGCGCGTGCGTACGTGCGCGGCGCATTTAACAGGTACCGGCTGTCAGGAGGGTGCGGAAAGAAGGAGAGAGAAAGAAGCGAGGAGGGGAGATGTCCGCGTCGTTGTCGTCGTCGTCGACGACGACGACGTCGTCGGGGGCGACCTACGGGAAGCGGGGAACGGTGGGACGGGAGAAAAAAGAGAGAGAGGACGTCGCTTGGAAAGGGGAGCGGCGCGGGAGAGCGGTGGAAGGGTGACGAGGGGGTGACGGCGGGGTCAATACACCCGTAATCTCGCTGAAATGCACTTGGGTGCAACCGCGCGCCGAGGCGCGCTACTATCGTCGCGTTACGCGAAAGAGAGAAAGAGAGGGAGCGTGAGAAAGAGAGAGAGAGAGAGAGAGAGAGAGAGAACTCTATCGCGCCAGAAATAGGGTTGCTCGCGAATAAATATCGATGATCTCCTTTCAACGACCGGGTGGGGAATGTCTCGGTTTCGTCGGGGCTATCGACACCTTTATATCCGTTAAGGAGGATGCCAAAGTGGATGACGGACTCCTAAAATGTCGATAGCGTCGAAGCGATCGTCGCTAATGATCACGCTATTATTTTTGTGTCTCTTGTAGATGTAGATCTTATGTAAGTGTGTATGCTGCTTGGTTTTGCTACATTTAATGGAAAACATTACGACGTATATGCGGAAATCTTTTTCTGCAAACTTTTTGTATATTTTTAAATTTCTAAATTCTACACAGAGAGAACAATTTGTTGAATCAAATAAACGTTTCTTTTTGAATAGTCTAAACAAATTTTTTGATTGACACAACAAAAATATTTGTTTGAAACTAAACCGCAAATAAATATTTTCGTTGCGTCAAATAAAATTTTATCCGATCAATCAAAAAATTCGTTTGGACTATTCCAAAGAAGCGTTTATTTGATTCAGCCAAATTGTTCTCTCTGTGTAAAGTTGGAAACTCTCTAAAGTGTAGCAATCAGTGTATTTTTCATACTTAACTAGTGATTTAGTTGTAAATATATTATTGTGATCAATAAAATTTCGCTGAAAAGACGAGTTAATAGTAGTTGTTGTTGCCATTTTATTTGTACAATTTGCAAACACAGATATTACACAGAAGGCGCGTGGAAGCTATTCGTTCTATCGTCAGAAACGTAGAAAACTGGGTTGTGTATAACGAATTTATATACTATATAAATTTCACAGTAAAATTTTGTCTCTAATGGTTAAAATCAGTGAAATACAAGACGGAGTCTTGTAAAGTGTTTCTACTAAAAATTTACTAATTGTAAAATAGTCTTTTTGCTGATTCAATCAAAAACATGTTTACTAATGCATTTTAAAGCTCGGTTCCATCAACATCTTTAAATGTCGATTAATCCTTAACTTGAGTTTAGATTGTTGTTTGAAGACAGTTTAAACTCAGGTTAAGGATTAATTAACGTTCGTTAAAACGTCAGACAGAGAGAGAGAGAGAGAGAGAGAGAGAGAGAGAGAGAGAGAGAGAGAGAGAGAGAG
>NW_022639470.1:1557192-1566497 GCF_010583005.1 Odontomachus brunneus
AGAGAGAGAGAGAGAGAGAGAGAGAGAGAGAGAGAGAGTGCTGCAATATTCTTTATAATTTTCCTGAGCGCAGCAAACACACATTCGATATGTATAAATTTCAGGACTTTTGTATAAATAGGCAAATATTTATGATAACTGCTAATTTCAGATGTCAATTTTGAAATATTTTATCGTTTCTGTCACACATTAAACAATATTCCAATTAATTTTAACAGACTTTCATTATGTAAAAGCATTTGTTGTTCTGTGCAATCAATATATGACATGAACTTTGCAGAAAAATGTTATTATTTGTAAAAACACTTTTCAGATATGACATCTTGAGAATGAAATGATACATGGGTGTCGATATTGACGATAAACTACCGATTCCAGATCATTCGACGGGTATCTTTTCGAATCACAATAAAACGATTTTTAAACGCGAATATGCAATACATTTTCTTAAGGTGAAATAAAGTTAAAAACGTTTCTGATTGAATCAGTAAACAGGATATTTCACCAATAAAGTCAGTCCAAATGTATAAAAAGAGAAGAAAAGATATACACATTTCCTTAAAATGAAAGAGAGAGTGACAGGAAGAGGGAGAGGGGGGGAGAGAGAGAGAGCAATCATTTATTTCATTAAAAAAAAAATCCTTAAATTTACGTAAATACTATTATAATAGGATCTATCAAATAATTTTCTTTTTATTTTTTAAACATTCTCGCTCTCAGTGTACATGTGTCTACAGTCTACACCGATGACGTTTGTGGATGTATATGTGACTTCATAGCGTGAACTGGTTTCCGTGAAAACATTGTTACTTTATTGCTCTATCTTATATGTCACTGATTTTGACCGGTGCACAAGTAAGATCTCACTCTGCTAAATCTGTAGTACCTTCTGTATTCGTGTCAAATCCAACTTTCTGCGTTCTTTTCTGGCGATATACGCGCAACGACACTATTTTTATCTGCAAACAATGCAATGATCGGGGACGATTATTTCTATTAACTGACCTTTTCAGCGAGATTTCCCTAATTGCAGTGTTGCATTTACATTTGCAGCACTATTTTACAAGTATATAGCATTTCAATAAGGAATACAATGATCGTACTTCAGAGAAAACACAGACGCTGGGCACACAGCGGCGAGTCGAAAACACTTGAAATTCGCCGGGCGCGAGGATCGATTTACGCAATCGCGTCGCGCGAGCGCCAAATGCGCGGCATATTTCGAGTGAAATTGGAATAGATCGGCAGGAGAAACCTCGCGTGAGCATAGCGCGCGTGTTTTTATCCGCTCGCAATATTTTGAGATATTGAAGTCCACAGCGATAACGCGCTATCGCTCGCTCGCTCGCTCGCTGCGAGTTGGATTCCCCGTGAAATTAGAAAGTAGCGCGCGAGAAGCCGACACCGCGCGCGCCGCGTTTGCGGATATCAAAGTCAGTATATGCAGGCGCATATATATACATGCATCGACCGCAATTACCGTTGATCCGCCGCGCGTTCGGGCCGTACACACGATCGTATCTTCCCGCCGGCGCATAAATCGTCGTATCCCGGATAAGAGACAGCCACGCGCGCGTTTCTCGTTCCTTCCCTCGCAGGAAAGTAATCGCGCGCGAGCGAGCGAGCATTCGATCGCTGCTCCATCGCATCCGCGAGGGGCATGGGAGCGCGCGTAGAGGAGTGTCGTTCGTTCGTTCGTTCGTTGGTTCGTTCGTTGGTTCGTTCGTTCGTTCGGCGTCATCGTCATCCGCAACACCTATCCGCGCAACCTACTTTATCGCGATATTTATAACGATCCTTTCAGCGTTTCAGGCGCTCTCTCCTCCTCTCGAAGGTCGCTTAACCCTGGAACGGAAACGTGAAGCGCGATGCGTCGAATGAAGCGGCGCGAAGGATTTGCTCGGCTCTTCGCGAAGTCACGATGTTCGCGTTCTTGTTACATTTCTTGAACTTTTCAGAGAATTGCTGCGAAGTCATATATACGTCCACAAACGTCATCGATGTAAATTATAGACTTAGTAAAGAATTTAGTAAATATTATCAAAATTTGGTTACTATTACTAAATGATAGACGTAAATATAGCGGGCCAAAGCTATGGCAATACTTATTAATTAATTTAGTTCTGTAAAATAAATTATTTATTTGACAGAAGTAAAATTTATTTGCTTCCAGAATATATTTGGTAAATAAAACTTATTGAATAGTTGAGCAAAATAAGCGATTTTGTAATAGTTACAAAATTTTTGATAGGTACAACCAACTATCTGTAATAATAGATATTGAAATGATGTAATAGCTGTAAATGAATGAATTTTTCGTTGTGCTGCAACAAAACATACTTATATTGGTAAGAAAATAGAACTCGTACTTACTGAATTTTTTCTTATATGGGATATAACGATTTCATAACAATTATCAAATATCTGTTCATAACTGTAATATATTTTATATTAAATATTTAACATTAAGTAACTATTACTAAATTATTTAATTGATGTTACTGTGAATGCAATTACGTCATACTCCCGATCTATTAAATATTTGGTAATTATTATCATATTTAGTATTAGTTACTAAGGATTCAATGAATTTCTGTAACTAAATGCAGTTTGTTATAGTTACCAGTCTTTTCTCTCAGTGTACACACGGAAAAAAAGGTTTGGTTGAATTAACCAAATATCTGGTCGAATATGAACGATCCAGAGATTGAAGTAACCCGAATTCTGTTTAAGTCAACCAAAAATCTTGTTAACTTAAACAGAATTCGGGTTACTTTAATCGGAATTTCTAGATCGTTCATATTTGACCAAATATTTGGTTAATTCAACTAAACCTTTTTTTTCTGTGCACTACTTGTACTCCACCAATTAAGATGCGTTAAGCATAAACATTAATTAAATAACAACTATTGTTCATAATAAAAGATATTAATGAACGTTTTAGTTCTACTATCTGCCATCTCAATATTTGGCGGTTGGTGATGGACACTCTGTATATAATTATACAGAGAATTCTTGCAAAAACCAAAAGAAAAATAATTTAACACGCAAAAAGAAGAAAAGAGAGCAAAAATGTTTAAAAAATAAAAAGAGAATTATTTGATGTCTTAATAGTGTTTACGTAAATTGAAAGATTTTTTTGTGTAAATGAAATAAACAATTGCTTTCATGATGGTTTTACGGAGGAATCTTTTCTTCTTTTTTTATGCGTACATTTCCTCAAATGTACACTTGATAAAAATATAATCTTAACGAAATCCTCTTATTATATATGGTCTCAAGAGGATTCTGCTAAAATCAAAAGGTAAATATTTCAAGCACAATGTTCTTAAAGTTAGAGGAATTTTATCTTTTAACTACGGTATAAGTCTTATACCTTCATATTTTTTCCAAGAAATTTGTTCATTAGTAGACATTTTGATTCAAATAAACATTTTTTATTCAAAAGAAAAAAGTTAGAAGGATATCTAGTAGATTTGGGATTAGTTCACTAAAATAAGAATACTTTATTGATAAGAGTTTTCATAGAATATAGAGTTACAGACAAGAGAAAATCTTCCTGTCCTTTTTTTCGTGTGTCAAATTATTTTTCTTTTGGTTGTTTACAAGAATCCTCTGGATATTATATACAAGATGTCTTTTATCAACCAAGTCAAATATTGAGATGGCAGATAGAAGTCAAACTAAGAAGAAAAGTTCATTGACATTTTTTATTACGAACAACAGTTAACGAGTTGTTATTAAATTAATGTTTCTGTTTAGCGCATTTTAATTGGAGCACAGGTAATGCCGTGCACCGAAAAAATATGAATCTCCAACCTTTAAACTAACTTCGCTATTCTGATTATAAGAGGGAAGTTTAATTAATTAGAATATCGAAGTTAGCCCGTTTCTATCAACGTCGATTAAATCTTAACTTTAGTTTAAGAGTCTTTGTTTGAATAGAGTTAAAATTAAGATTAAGGTTTATGGAATATCGGGACTAGATGTCCCATATTTCAGAATTTCAAAGTTATAATTTCTCAAACAACTAATCGTTGTAACTGATATGATAGGGATAGCCTTCTTCTATGTATTAATGCCTACGACGATTCTATATATTTTGTTTTATAATAACCAAAATATAAACATGCAGCGATGTGGCCATCTTATTCTGGTATCGAGCTCAGTTGTCCAGTAGCGCAGGGTAAAAGAAGGCCACATATAAAATATGTATCCTGGTTAGTAGTTCCGGAGTCTCCGCGAGAGGTCTGCATAGCCTTCCTGCCAACCCTTAATTTTGAGCCAACTTTATCTCGTTTGTTCATATGTTTAATTTCTATCATTTTACGAATAAAAATAGTTTTTATTATCCGTAAAACAGTATATCATACACTTGCAAATAACTTCACAGTAGTAACACGTCTCTTAACTTTATTTACTCACAATGAAGTATATTAATACAAAATTTCCAGAAACTTGAACATTTACTCTGTTACTACTAAATTACTTTTTTTATTCTTTAGATGTAATATTATTTTGATTTTAATGAAACTCAAGGAGAAGTATCTATGTTCTAAAAGAACTATTTCACGATTTTGTATCCACTGTTCCTCTTAAGATAAATACTAAAAAAGTATATAAGCAACATAATACATTTAAATCCGGTAATGAACATTCTCCCTTAATGAACATCGGTAGAAACGGGCGTAATAGGTGCAGATTTACATTTTTTCGGTGCGTACTACTATATACTCTGTCAATTAGGGCGCATTAAGCATAAAAAATGAATTAATAACTCTTCAATTATTGCTGATATTAAAAAACGATAAAGAACTTTTTTCTCGATTTGTATGATTTTTAATGTTTGCTATCTTAATATTTAACGTTAAGTTAATGTTGGGCTTTTTGTGTATAAGAACATTTTGTTGAGTATATATTTTTTGTCAGTGTAAAAAAAAGTATATTAGTGCAAGTAAATACATTAATTCATCCATCGAAAACTTGTTATTGTTTAGATCTGTTTTTTTGTCAGTGTGTGTGTTTGGCGAATTTTTCCGACTCATTCTCTCGACACAGACGACAGTTATCAACTGTTGCGATAGCCACTTGTGTATTCATGTTTTTTTTACATATTTTAGCGACAGAATAATAAACAAGACTTTATTTGTCCCGCTGCACTGCTCTCTGCGATTTTGTGCTTCGCGATTTTCTCTTCAAGAAATTATTTCTTTCACCGATTGAGTTACGATAGCTGAAAGCGACAGTCTACCTCTCAAGTGCACCGCACTCAGTGGGCTACGTTGAATAACTGGACACACCGCGTTTTATGGTAAATTTTCCCCGTGGAATCCCGAACTGTTCCGCGGTACGCGTAGCGCGAAGTCGTTCCCCCCTTCTCCACCATGTAAAAACAAAAAATTAATAGTTCAGAATTAGAAGCTATTTATGAGCTTTCGATCCCCGTTAATCATCCGTTAATCAAAAATTTTGAGCTCGTTTCCCTGAGCAGGAATTTTGACTTGTAGGTGGGGGAGGACTGAATGAACGTTCACTCAGTCCCCCACCTTTCAAAATTGAATGAACGAAATCGGGATAAGAGCGGAATTAGGACCTAATTAGGAGCTCTCAAACCAGCACAGTTTTAATTTTTGAGCTCCATTCCTTACCGTCGTCACAATTCTTAAACAGTTTACGCTCAAGAGATAACTCATAAAAGAAAAGAACTCAATTCATTATTCCTTTCATTAATATTATTACCGGATTATGCTCACAAAATATATGAGTGAACGTTCACTCAGTCCCCTCCCAACAAATCAAAATTCTTGCTCAGGGAAACGAGCTTAAAATTTTTAATCAGCGGGGATCAGAATAGTGAAGTTAGTTTAAGGGTTGGAAATTCATATTTTTTTGGTGCACGGCACTACCTGTGCTCCAATTAAAATGCGCTAAACATAAACATTAATTTAATAACAACTCGTTAACTGTTGTTCGTAATAAAAAATATCAATGAACTTTTCTTCTTAGTTTGACTTCTATCTGCTATCTCAATATTTGACTTGGTTGATAAAAGACACCCTATATATAATGTCCAGAGGATTCTTGTAAACAACCAAAAGAAAAATAATTTGACACACGAAAAAAAGAAAAGGAAGATTTTCTCTTGTCTGTAACTCTATATTCTATGAAAACTCTTGTCAATAAAGTATTCTTATTTTAGAATGAAGTGAACTAATCCCAAATCTACTAGATATCCTTCTAACTTTTTTCTTTTGAATAAAAAATATGTTTATTTGAATCAAAATGTCTACTAGAACAAAAAGAAAAGAACTCAATTCATTATTCCTTTCATTAATATTATTACCGGATTATGCTCACAAAATATATGAGTGAACGTTCACTCAGTCCCCTCCCAACAAATTAAAATTCTGGCTCAGGGAAACGAGCTCAAAATTTTTGATCAGCGGAGATCGTAAGCTCATAAATAGCTCCTGATTCTGAGCTATTCATTGTTTTCACGTTGGGGGGAGGGGCTAGCTGAACAGGGGTGTCCCTTGGCCGCGACGTGACGCGCGCGATATCTCGTGCGAGCTATAATTACCGCATAATCGTTATCGCCATCATCCCGCTGCGCGCATCGGATAGTCGCGCGAGCGGCAGGAGGACGCGCGAAGGCGATGCAACCGCGTTCAAGGCTGCACGGCGCATTCCGCCGCGGCTTTTACCACTTTCCTGCTCACGTGCCGCACACGGCACCGCACCGCTCTGAACAATCGACCCCGTGTGGCGATGTGCGTACTGCAAAAGTCTGCAACCAAGCCGGGAACCTGTTTCGCCGTACGGGCTCTCGCGCCATTTTTCGCCGCGGAAAACAATTAATGCCGCGACTTGCGCAACCGCGAGATGATTCGCGGGACCTGATGCGATCGCCGGGGTAAGGGTTAACCCTTTCGCACCCGTTGCTCAGAGGCAACACGTACTTGGAGTCGATCCAGACGCCAAATTAATCGACATTTTTCGCCGCCAAACGTTGTTGGCAGCTCTGTCTCTCACGATTCCAAACGGGAATTTAATCGTATCGTTCAGTTGTGGTAGTAAAAACTAATAAATTGTCGGCACTCGTTGTCTCTTCACTTCGCTGCAACGCTAGCCGCTCTATAAATAATTTACTAATATTATATTTATTTATAATAAAAGTGAATAATACAAAAATCCTCTGCGTTATTACAATGTATAAAAAGTAAAAAATTATTATTATTATTATTTATTATTATTATTATGCAGAATATATTAGTTTGCTCTGAAAATAATGCAGCATATCAAAGTTATTTTCTGAAACAATATTCTGATTTCTCCAAAATGGTTTATCAGAAAATTACGAAAAAATCAAATATTATCTTTACATTACTAGGAACAATTATAAATAGAAAAAATTGTTCTTGCGAATAGAATTCATTCGGGGTTGAAAGGGTTAGCTCGCGTTCGGTCCGTTCTTCTCGCCTTCTCGTGCGTGTTTTCCCGACACGAGGACAACGTCGACGCGAAAATATCACCAGACGCTGACCTCTGATAATCAGAGATGCGAAAATCGCGTTCAATAAGAGATGATCAAATCTGCTCGCCAATTAGCAGACAGTTTGGCGTCACCGCCGATAGATAATCCATATCGGACTTATATATGTATCCAATCGGATATCGCGTCGATGTTTCAAAAGAGAGAAAGAGAGGGGGAGAAGGTTAATATAATCTTGGCGAAGCCGCGCGTCGCGAGTTAGCCAATTCTGTCGTTTATCGGATTTCTTTCAGCCGGGATCGACGTTACTCGTTTCGCTGCGTCTCGTTTAGTGAGCTTGCATAATGTCCTGACCGGCGCGATGGTCATTCTCCTTCTGTAATTTCTGGTGTCTCACATTCGTGTCGTGTCCCCCACGATGAAATTACGCGTGGGTCTTCTGATTATTCGATTCTCTCCTCGATCTTTCAACCCCGAAGATTCTCTTTATTCAGAGCATACTAACTTACTCAGAGCTCTCCAAAGGATTTGTGAAATTTGCGTCCCGGCCTTACATCTCGAATTAGAGTTATTTATAAGAGTTACAGCTTTTTTTTATAGTATTGGAATATTCTATAAATTTCTTAGAGTGGAATTTCACTCAAAATGAAAATGCACTTGAGGCAATGATAAAAATAGTGTTACTCGAAATAGTAAAAATAAATGTTGCATTCAAATTTAGGGTGGATTCTGACGGCCTACAAATAAATGTTTTAATCGATTAGACTAAATTTGTTTTTGGGACGATGGAGTATATTCTGTGCCTCAATTTCGTTTGAAAATATTCGACTATTCAGAGTGGAGAACTCGTTCCATATTGAATGAAAGATCAGTAGATCAAAAAGACTCGGCTCTCCGAGTGAGATTTCAGAAAATTTAAAAAAATTAGATAAAGAAAGGGAGAGGGGGGTTATTAATATATGATGTATTTACTTAAACCTAAATTTTTTCATTTAAATAGAATTGACGATTGCTTTCATGGAAAGCGCGCGCACTGCAGATTCAAGAAAATATATATTTTTATTAAAAAAGAAATCTATTCTCAGTATAAAAATATGTATATTAGTACAAGTAAATATGTTATTGGTACCTATTGAGTAAATAAATTTTTATTTCTCACAAGAGACCGTTCTTCTTTGTTCGAGGCCAAATAAGTAAATTTTGGTACCAATCGATAAAGGATATTTCAATAAGTGTTGAGACTGTAAATTATGTCCGTGAACTCGTCGGAGTTCTAGAAATTTGGAATTTTTTTCCATTGCTTCATTTGTTCATTGTTTTTACTTGAATATTTTAAAGATCCAGGGCATTATTTTAGAAATACTAAAAGGATAATTAAAATTGACTTTTGGCAATTCGTCTAGAAGACAGTGATTGCAGCACTGACATTAATTGCAGTGTGCACATTGGAATCCTGAAATCTGAATACACCCTGGGAAGTGGAGAGATTTTCAAAATCAAAACAGTCTACAGATGTGAGGTCGAAATTTTAATTATTATTTTAGTATTTCTAGAATAATGCCATGGTCCCGTAAAGATTTTCAAAGTGACCAAGATACTGAACACTGGACAAAATTCTAGATTTCTGGAACTCTCTGTTCCAGTTCGAGTTCGCAGGCATAACCTCTAGTCTCAGCACATATTGAAGCATTATCGATTGATACCAAAATTTATTTGTTTGGCTCTGGACAAAGGAGCCAAACCTTGTATAACAGCGAGAGAGAGAGAGAGAGAGAGAGAGAGAGAGAGAGAGAGAGAGAGAGAGAGAGAGAGA
>NW_022639470.1:1566681-1574777 GCF_010583005.1 Odontomachus brunneus
GAGAGAGAGAGAGAGAGAGAGAGAGAGAGAGAGAGAGAGAGAGAGAGAGAGAGAGAGAGATCATTTCTCCCTTAATATTTATATGAGGAAATCAAGTCTGCTTCGCAGAATTACATAGAAACAAATGGAATGATGTAGCAGGGGGGAGAGGAAAGGAGTTGCCCAAATAAACCGTGGCAGCGAACGTGCTGATGACGTTCATAAGAGAAGCTTCTCCTCTGAAGGAAGCGAACTGTTGTCCTCCCTCTCCCCCCCCTCCCTCCCTCCCGCCGCCGAACACGCGCCTATCGACCGTATTTATTGTCCCGATAAAACGATCGCGCGCGCGAGCGCACGGAGATTGCTCAATAATTTCCGCCGCAACCCGATAATCACCTGACCGTATCAGCCGGCTGCCTTATACTGTGCGCGAGGGCCGTGCGCGCTCGCTCGCTCGCTCACACGCGACTTTACCTGCTCACACGTGCGGCGGAGTGACCGTGCCTCGAGCGCGAGTGCATCGAACGAGGTATCCAGGCTGACACCCACGCCGAACGCTTTCTGGGCCGAAAAATCGCTCGCGCGCGCACCGCCGTTCACTTCCGCGTGCCCTGCCGTCGTCGCGGCAGCTCGCTCGCTCGCTCATTCTCCGCGGCGTGCATGTCGGCTTGAATGTACACAACGCCGCCTGTGCACCACGCCGACGACGACGACGACGACGACGATTACAGTCGGACCGGCCCGGGGTTCCGGGTCGGTTTTTCGCCCTGAAAACGTCGCGATTGTCGAGGCCCGGCCTGGTCGAGCGAGGCGTGACCGGTTGTCCGTTTTTTCCGCCATCCTTCAGTCCCTCTTTCCTCGCTATCTCTGTTTCTCTCTCTCTCTCTCTCTCTCTCTTTCTCTCCTCTCGCGACTCTCCTACTCTCTTTTGCTTGACTCTTTATTCTCAAGTGTGCCTCCTCCTCACGCACACATGCATGTACGCGTGATCCACACGTTGGTCCCGAGCTTGACGCTATTATCTACGCTAGTGTAGATCTCAACTGGCTAGTCGTCTCTGTGTCAAACTGGTCGGTCGATAATTCCAGACTTCTAATGTCGAGCGTACGGTTCTGCCGCTTCGTTCCTCCGTACAATTTATCGTCGTGCGTATCGAGAGTAAGCAATATTTATTGACTTGCCAGACTTTTATTTTTAAACAGTTTGCTCAATCATATCTCAACAACAACGACTGACTCGTGTCGCAGTATTTCTTTACAATTTACAGAAATGATTCGTTCAACGAATTTTGTTATTCTGTACAGGGTGTCTGACGTAAGATATACAATACCATGTATGTATGTATGTAAAGTACGACAGTCTGAGCACGAGAACCCCTTTATAAAGAACCACATGAAATTTCGAGATATTGGTAAAAGAAGATTAATGAATCAGTGCATACGATTGCTTTGAGACAAGCTCTGTAGGTGCGAATTCACCGAAGATGGCTGAAGAGCGACTGTTTCTTAGCAACGTTGACTATCGGCTGACTGAAGACGAAGTAAGGATGCGAGTGGTCCAGGAGCAATCCGAAATTTTATGTGGTTGCTTGAGAAACGAACATCTTAATTAGATTGATGCGTTCTACCTGCACACGTGCTTTAGGTACTCTTGCGTCAGACACCTTGTACACAAGGTAACTCGTACGGCTGCTCGTACAAGTAAAACTGAACACAAAAGATTCCCGTGACTTCTCGCATAAAACGTAATTTACAAACGGAGAAAAAGGTTTGGTCGAATTAATATCCAATGGAGGAAAGGAAACAGGATTTCTGGTACTCAGAATCAAATTTGTTTCACACGAAGCAAAAATCTGTTTCTTTCAAACCAAATGTGTTTTTTATTGTTATAAGATCCGCTCTGCGCTGAGAAAAAATTATTTGTTGAAAAAATTATGTGGGCTATAAAAGAGGGCCAAGTCTCTCTCTCTCTCTCTCTTTCTCTCTCTCTCTTTCTTTAAAATTACTTTATAATATAGTACAGAGTGTGACAGTAAATCCCTCATCCCGGATACCGGATATCCCATTGTGTGTTTCCTCATTAGGTCAAACTGCACAAGATGATCCTCTACCATGCAAACAACCACGTAATTTTTTAGCTATTACTTGAAGGAGATTGGCGGACAATCGTGCACGATTATATAAATATTAAGTAACCCTTTACATACGTCTTTAATAAAGGACGACATAAATACCCAAATCCTTATAACCACTAGCTCCTAAGGCGTATATGGTTGAAAACTGGTGCATTTTGTAGGTATACTAATGCCCATTAAAAGTCTCCATTGCATCACCTATGTAAGCCATTGCACTGGATTTGTCAAGTCTGCAAAGAGCGACTAAAATGCCATTCATTCTGTCATTGGCCACGGAAAAAGCAACTGATTGAGCGCTTAATGATTATTGTCTGCGATTCGAGCATTCTTTTAGATTTTTGATAAATCCACAAGCACACAGAGAGAACGATTTGGTTGAATCAAATAAACGCTTCTTTGGAATAGTTCAAACGAATTTTTCGATTGATCCAACAAAATGTTGTTTGAAACAACAAAAATATTTATTTACGGCTTATCCAAAGAAATATTTTTGTTCTGTCAACCAAATAATTCGTTTGGACTATTCGAAAGAAACATTTATTTGAATCAATAAATCGTTCTCTCTGTGCATGTACCAATCAAAAGTGATAATCACTAAGCGCTTCCTGCATTGCTCTCTCCGCTGAATGTAGCCATTAGTATATATATTTGACAAAGCAAGCGTCATATTTTCATCGTAGTAAACTAGAAGTTGCCACTGTTGTCAGTACAAAAGTGGACTTGGAACAATCGAGTGATGCGTACACTTCACGAATACTCTATAGTTCCTTGGATACAGCAGACACCAATTTCATGTTGCGGAACTAGCAGCTTCGCTGAGCGATGTCTACGCGGTTTTAGATGGCATTGATGATGAAAATGAATAATTATATTATACTATATTCTTTTCAAATTTATTTCTTTGTCCGATTATGTCATATTTTTAATGGGCAACAATGATAGAGATAGCTAGCTTTCTTTTGTATGTTAATGCGCATCACGATCCTATATACTTTGCTTTATAATAATCAAAATATAAATATGTAGCGCCATCTTGCTCTGGTATCGAGTTCAGTTGCCCAGTAGGGTAAGAAGGCTACATATAAAATATGCATCCTGGTTCATAGTTCCGGGGTATTCGCGAGAGGCCTATAACCCTCCTGTGCCGACCCTTAATTATGAACCGACTTTACCTCGTCCGTTCATATGCATAGAATCATTTTACGAATAAAAATTGCTTTCATTATCTGAAACAGTACATCGTATACTTGTAAGAAATTTCACGATGGTGAAAACACGTCGTTTAATTTTATTCACTCACAATAGAGAATATTAATACAAAATTTTGAAGGGCTTGAATATTTACTTTGCCTAATACTAAATCAGTTTTCTCTATTCTTTAACTATAATAGTATTCTGATTTTAATGAAACTCAGAGAAAAGTATTTATGTTTTAAAAGGACCATTTCACAATTTTGTATCCACTGTTCCTCTTAAGTTAGATATCAAAAAAAGCACATGAGTAACATACCTACTTAGATATTAATATAAAATTTCGAGGGGCTTGAATATTTACTTTGCCTAATACTAAATCAGTTTTCTCTATTCTTTAACTATAATAGTATTCTGATTTTAATGAAACTCAGAGAAAAGTATTTATGTTTTAAAAGGACCATTTCACAATTTTGTATCCACTGTTCCTCTTAAGTTAGATATCAGAAAAAGCACATGAGTAACATACCTAGATATTAACACAAAATTTCGAGGGGCTTAAATATTTACTTTGCCTAATACTAAATCAGTTTTCTCTATTCTTTAACTATAATAGTATTCTGATTTTAATGAAACTCAGAGAAAAGTATTTATGTTTTAAAAGGACCATTTCACAATTTTGTATCCACTGTTCCTCTTAAGTTAGATATCAGAAAAAGCACATGAGTAACATACCTACCTAGATCCGGTCTTATACACCTTAGAGCCATTTTGGATATCCTTTTTTCTGATATCTTGCTCTCTGTCTGTCTCCTCACTTCGCACTCTTTATCTTACTTAACTCTAACAATCCCGCGTTAACGGGATCTTCAAAAGAACACTTTAATAAAACTCGTCGAGGAGTTTACACTTTAATTAAACCGTCACCTTGTATTGTTGGTCTCTCAATGTTTCTCTCTTTTTTTTTATCTTTTTCTATCAAACCATAAATGTATTGCGCACAATGAAGTGACCGATAGCCGCGCGGGAGAGAAAGCAAGAGATTACGTAAACTGACGCAGACGTCAAATATCTCTTCACCTTCATTAGACGTTTGGTTAAACGTTAGGAAATAATCTACCGGATATGTGCGCATCGTGGCTAAAGTAAATATTACAAGCTCCAACAAGGAGAACGCGTCTCTCGAAACGCCACTCCTCGCGATAGCACATTATTCGCCGTTTATTTGGCTCATTAATTTGCATGATTTATTTTATGAAGAGAGAAAGAGAGAGAGAGAGAGGGCGGAACGAGTTTGATAAACAAGGAAAAAGAGCGAAAACAAGATAACAAAGAGTCGTGCCGGAAGTCTCCGTCGCCGGTGTTGCTCTCGTCATCGCGAGAACCGGGAAGTCCGTGCTTAGAAACGCGTCGTTCGGATTAATCGGGCCTCTGGCGTGTTTCGTGCACGAGCCACGGTGAGTTTTAGCGTTCCGGGTCTGCGTGGAACGACGACGATAACGCGAAAATAAACGTTCGCTCACTCGCTCGCTTGCTCGCGCGCGATTTCAAAGGAATCGCGTATGCACGCCTCCGCGTGGCTACGGCTTAATGTAACGTATACGTTAGCCCTATCGGACAATGGTCACCCTGTGCGGTAGCCGTGGTAAGCGATCGGCAAACGCCCACGCTTTATGTACACCACTCTTCCAGCGGCAGCGCGCTGGCGCGCGAGTCGTTTCGCGTGTGACGGATCGCTTCCCATTACTCTGCGCTTATGAACGAGCGAGCGGGAACGAGACAGAGAGAGAGAGAGAGAGTCGCGCAAAATCGTCCCATATTCTGTGATCATGTTTCGCCTACGTTGCACCGAAATAACGATCGCTTAATGTGTTGCGTTTTCGTAGAAATTAGCGGCGCCACGGCATCGGGCCTAACGGTATCGCAACGCGGATTTTGGGCCGCTCCGTCTTCTCGTCCTTGCGGCTGCGACAGACCGGACAGTCTGGGATTTCCGCGACTTCTTGAATAAAACGTAATTTATAAGCGAAGAAAAAGGTTTGGTCGAATTAATATCCGACAATGGAGGAAAGGTATCTTGGTTGAAGGAAACAGGATTTCTGATACTCAGAATCGAATTTGTTTCAAACAAAAATCTGTTTCTTTCAAACCAAATCTGTTTTTTTATTATTATAAGACTCGCTTTGCGCTGAGAAAACATTATTTGTGGGATATAAAAGGGGGCCAAGTCTCTCTCTCTTTCTCGTCTGATCTTCACTGAGAGAAAAAAATAGTTGGAATAACTATAATCTCACTATATTTTATAGTTCGTTTTGGCCTCAAACATATATTTATAGTTCATCTAAACATGAAGATGTAGTAGAATGAACACAGATTTATAGTCACCATCTTATTACTCTATATATATGGTAAAGCACCTTTTGGGAATATAGTTACATGTACCTATATTTGCCAAATATTCCAATTGTATTGACTATATAAAATAGTTAATTTCTCTTACCATTCAATATTTGCCACCTTACCATATTTTTTATTTCAAATAATTATAATTCTTGGTAAAAATTTTACACGAGTCAGTTATACTATACTTATATTGTAAATATTACAAATATTATGGTAACATTTACTATAAAAATTATATTCCTAACTATAATATTTTTACTATGCCATTATAGTTCCAAATATCATACATTTTTCTCTCAGTGTTGGAGTCCTAGATGACAATTTTTTTTGCATACGATTGTAGTTCACGTCGAGTCGATTCCGAGTATGTAACTCTCTAATTTGTGCCCCTTACCGTTCTCGAGAAAAATGGCCCAAAAGTCCAAATTTCAACGGATGGCGCTATGTAAACAGAGATGAGTATCAGCTGGCAGTGGCAGCTAATTCAACTGCGCATGACATGCGCCGCATGTTTATCGTGTAATGCCAAACAACACTGATGCAGAACTTATCAATGAAACATGAATTGACCAGTGATCGGCGATAATTGATTCTTAGTACAAATTTAATGTAAATTTGATGTAGATTTGTTCCTTTTGTTAATTAATATAATTTTTTTATTCATTATACCATTAGACGACTGATTATTATAATTAATAATTATTATTATATTATTATTATTATTATAATTAAATTTTCAGCGAAACTCAATTTTATATTTGTAATATTAAATGTCAAATTTGTGATATCCTATTAATATTATTTTTATATTAAATTATCTTTTTTGTTAATTATTTGAGAATTTCATTTATTTTAGCATACTGTCCCTTTTATAAAAATCAATCACTCTTTCAATATGAAAAATCAATTTATGAGAAGGATAAAACATTTTTAAAAAATAGAAGATAATGCATGAAGAATTAATGATAAAATTGTTATTACCGCCGATTATTATTAATAACTATCCGATAATTGACGTTTATAAAAAATGACTAATAAAGACTAAAATAGTCTTTTAGTTTATTTACTATTTTATCCTGAACAAAAATATCTCTTTCATACCATTTTTCCTCTATTTTACTTTTGATACTTGATGTATATTAGTCTTGAAACAACTTTATATGTATTTTGTTTGTTAATTTCTCGTCAACACAACGTTCTTTCACTGACTTTATCACTTCATTCCAATTGGGATATCTGCGAGAGTCTATTTTAACATTTCTTTAATTTAATTCAACTTTTTTCTCCTTTGTGCATTCCCTCGTGCTGCCCGGCATTGCTGTGTGCGTGTACGGGTATTTGTTCCTAAGGTAGCGTGCAGATCTACCCGCGCAACCGACAACTTCATCAGTGCTTCGTGCGCGTCGACATCGCGACAGAGATCGCTCGATCTCGCACCTCGACGAGATTTCGCGGCCAGAATACCGCGCCCTCGGCCGCCAGCTTCCCCCCTCCCCCAACCTCCTCCCCTCCCAGCACGCTTAATTACATCACCGCGAAGATTGTTTCGCGACGAGACACTTCCGCAGTGAACGGCTCCTCGCGACGTTAACGTGCTTCCTTAATTACACCCATAACGTTCTACCTCTCGACCCCGACTCGCACGCCGCGCCGTCCGAGGGAGCCTTTATTGAACGCGCCACATTATCTGGAAATGTTCGCCCTCGCGTTAAATCACGGCCCATTAATCATTAACCCCTCCCTTCTGCCCGCTTATATACACCCTGTGACCGCTCGTGGATTCCCTCGGAATATTCCGCGACCAAGTACGACGTCATGCTCGGTCTCGACGAGAGAAGCCGGAGCGCGACACAAAGAGAGAGAGAGAGAGAGAGAGAGAGAGAGAGAGAGAGAGAGAGACGGACGAACGCTGGACATATGCGATTAAGAAGGCGCGGTTTCCTGCCGCCGGTCTTTGTAGGAGATTAATCACGTCCTTAGAAGAGCCGTGTTTACGACTCGGTAGAGAGACGACAGAGAGAGAGAGAGAGAGACTGAACGGTGGAGTTGGACGGACGGACGGGAGCCCGCATAAAGGATCCACTTACATAAATACTCGCAATCTCCGGCGCACTCGTCATAATTAACCGCGCACTTTCGTAACGCGAAAGCATTCCGCGAGAGTCTAGAGTCTCCCGGCCGCCGCGGTTGCACCGCGTGTTTCTGACCCAGTGAACAACGGTCGGATTAAACGACGCGGGGGGCGGGAGAAGGAGGGGGAATTTATATCTCGCGGATAGGAGTCGCGTTCACGCGCCAGCGGGAATCGGTAACAGGTAACGTCGTTATCGTTGCGAGAAAGAGAGGGAGAGAGGGGAGAGAGAGAGAGAGAGAGAGAGAGAGAGAGAGA
>NW_022639470.1:1574787-1590709 GCF_010583005.1 Odontomachus brunneus
GATACTTGATGTATATTAGTCTTGAAACAACTTTATATGTATTTTGTTTGTTAATTTCTCGTCAACACAACGTTCTTTCACTGACTTTATCACTTCATTCCAATTGGGATATCTGCGAGAGTCTATTTTAACATTTCTTTAATTTAATTCAACTTTTTTCTCCTTTGTGCATTCCCTCGTGCTGCCCGGCATTGCTGTGTGCGTGTACGGGTATTTGTTCCTAAGGTAGCGTGCAGATCTACCCGCGCAACCGACAACTTCATCAGTGCTTCGTGCGCGTCGACATCGCGACAGAGATCGCTCGATCTCGCACCTCGACGAGATTTCGCGGCCAGAATACCGCGCCCTCGGCCGCCAGCTTCCCCCCTCCCCCAACCTCCTCCCCTCCCAGCACGCTTAATTACATCACCGCGAAGATTGTTTCGCGACGAGACACTTCCGCAGTGAACGGCTCCTCGCGACGTTAACGTGCTTCCTTAATTACACCCATAACGTTCTACCTCTCGACCCCGACTCGCACGCCGCGCCGTCCGAGGGAGCCTTTATTGAACGCGCCACATTATCTGGAAATGTTCGCCCTCGCGTTAAATCACGGCCCATTAATCATTAACCCCTCCCTTCTGCCCGCTTATATACACCCTGTGACCGCTCGTGGATTCCCTCGGAATATTCCGCGACCAAGTACGACGTCATGCTCGGTCTCGACGAGAGAAGCCGGAGCGCGACACAAAGAGAGAGAGAGAGAGAGAGAGAGAGAGAGAGAGAGAGAGAAAGACGGACGAACGCTGGACATATGCGATTAAGAAGGCGCGGTTTCCTGCCGCCGGTCTTTGTAGGAGATTAATCACGTCCTTAGAAGAGCCGTGTTTACGACTCGGTAGAGAGACGACAGAGAGAGAGAGAGAGAGACTGAACGGTGGAGTTGGACGGACGGACGGGAGCCCGCATAAAGGATCCACTTACATAAATACTCGCAATCTCCGGCGCACTCGTCATAATTAACCGCGCACTTTCGTAACGCGAAAGCATTCCGCGAGAGTCTAGAGTCTCCCGGCCGCCGCGGTTGCACCGCGTGTTTCTGACCCAGTGAACAACGGTCGGATTAAACGACGCGGGGGGCGGGAGAAGGAGGGGGAATTTATATCTCGCGGATAGGAGTCGCGTTCACGCGCCAGCGGGAATCGGTAACAGGTAACGTCGTTATCGTTGCGAGAAAGAGAGGGAGAGAGGGGAGAGAGAGAGAGAGAGAGAGAGAGAGAGAGAGAGAGAGAGAGAGAGGACGCGAGCGTATAATTGCGCGCGCGTGCCGCGCGCTTATGCTGCGCGTAAATATGCTGAAATACGAGACGCAAGTCGAAGCGCAACCCAACGTAACGCATCTAGTGTATATTGAGTGTACTTCGCGAAATATTTCATACAAACACATATACACACACAGCACATACACACACACACTACTTTGTCCGCGTTCCACACGGCGATTGTAACAGCGGGCTCGTTTGGTCGCTCGTGGCCGGCATCGAACGGAATAACGGGAGTATTTCGCGGGGTAACGAGATTTTACCTGCTGCCGCGCTTATTGTGTCGGAAAGGTCGCTCGTTTATGGACGATCCGCGTATTTTTGCACGCGAAACCGTCAGATTTCGGATGTTCCAGAAATCCGGAATTTCGTGCTTGAACGTGTTATTTCAAAGATGTTGATCGGATCTCCGATCGTTGCAACTGCAAACGAGATGAGATCCTCCCTGAGAACAAAATACATGTATTGATATTTGAGGCTCCTCTGTAACTGAATTCTGTAACTCATTAATTGTTGTTAACGAGTTGTTAATATTGCGCAAGTATTGTATATGCTAATAAAGTCACGCAATAGCGCACAGTTTTAATGATAGATGTCGTTAACGACCATTAACAGAATCCAGCTACTGGAAAATATTCAGTTGGTCTTCCAAGTTACTACACGCAGAAAAAGGATTAACTGCAGGACTTAAATATAGTTATGACAGCTAAGATATGTCATTGAAATAGGGACAGTTAATGTCGTTGCTACTGAAGCTAAATTTAGTAGCTATCTAAACTTCGGCGTTGCAGCAAAAAATATTAATTGCTAAATATGCACACAGTAGTAATAAAATTATATTTCTGTTTCTAAAAATTTTGATATTTTTTAATTGAAATGGTTCTTAAGTTGTAGTGTATGATTATTTTTCTTAAAATTAGCTATTTAACTGGTTCGATGTTACATTGTATTTGAAAAATTTGTCTTTGCTCCGGTGAGATTCGAATCCAGGATTCTAAGGACCGATTATTCCAACCTCTTGGTAAGTTACCTGACAGTTAAATCATATGTCTATTTCTGTTTTCTTTTCAAATTGGACAGAGACAGACACATGATTTAACTGTTAAGTAGTTTACCGAGAAGATGGAACAATTGGCCCTAAATTGTGAGCCTTTTGCCTTTTTTATGCACGCCACTTTTTTCCAATTAATAGATCTACTGTATATTGTTTCCATATGTTATAATATAAATAGTTATATAAATTTCTAACAATATAAATTAATATCACAAAAAGTAAACAACTTTTTATTTTAAAAAATTTCAGTTTTCTTCTCAAGTTTATTAATAAATAAGATCTACTAATTTTATCTTTACTTAGGTTAATAATAATATCTTGCTTCTTACAAGAGACATTTCACAATGAACGACATAATGTTCGTGTACGAAGTAGCGCGAACTTTGTAAGGTTAATTCCACAGAGTTGAATACTCGAGCTTCATGTGCATAAGATATTTAGGAATAGCTGCCAGTTTCTTAGTTGCTCAAACATATGCGCTTCTAATTTTGGTTAATAAATTTGTATTTCGCAGCGAATGCATTTTGCCTCTGACAAGTAACTCTTAGCAATGACAGAAATATGATTCGCCTCTTATCTAAGTCCGGATCAGCTACTAAGATTTAGCTGATATTACTAAGTCATTTCTTTGCGTATGCTGCGCGTCACTTATGCATTTATTTCCCTTTATTTCATGAACTTCTTTAAAGGAAGAAATATTTGAATCTCAGGTGAAAAGTGAATTAAAATGTTTAGAAAACATCGGAAACAAATTCATGAAAGACGTGACAAAAGAAAAAATATCTAAGAAATAAAAGATATCTATTTAGTACGTACTAATAATATATATATTCTGTATGTATATATATATCTGAATTTCTTTATTAGATATTAAATATTGAATATTAGGTTATGTGTGTGAGAGATGCATAACAGATTTATTTTATTTATTGTATTATACTTTACTATTTACTATTTATTATACTTTATTTATTTGCCAAATAAAATAGAAGTTTTTATGAATAAAATAAACAACATTCACTCGATATTTTTTAAATATCTAACGAAAATTTCCTATTTCCCTTCTGATATCCAAACTTTTCATGAGAATTTAATGAAAAAATAAGAAATCTTTTGTACCAATCTAATAAAATAAACAATTGCTTTTATAAAAAATCACGGCTTTCAGCATATTTTCTCGTTCGAAATAAAGTTTTTACGCAATGTAAAAATAGGTATGCTGGTATAAGTAAATATGTTATTAATATTGAATAAATATTTATTTTTTTAGGTATTTATTCTCCCGATATATTGAGATAGTTTTTTAATTCGTCAAAAGTGGAGTATCGATCCCGCGTAAATCGTGAAAAATTGAGCCAAAGCGTTGCACGTCCCACATATATTTTTCTCTTTCTCTCTCTTTCTTCCCCTCCCTCCTCTTTTCTCTCTCCTTGTGCGGTCTACAGTTTAGTGAAACTTCAGGTGCGTTTTTCACAGTATGCCTGTTGCAATTAAGTACCGCGACGAAGCGAATAAATGCGTGACATCCGCAGTTCTGTGATTAACTAGGCACGGCTTCCGGCTGAGCCGAGCTCATTAACGGTTACCGATTACATCCTTTGGAAAAGGCACGACCCGAAGAAACGTCATTCTTATTCTTATTTGTACAGCCTCGTCGCCAAGACCTGCGATATATCTCGCATCTGAAGTATATAGATTGTGTCATTCGCACAATTTGCTTTTTTGCAAATAATGCGAGATGATGCGCGCCAATATTATCTATACGTACCTGTTCATAGCTATATTAGCCACTTTTAACTACATACTGATCAATAATTAATCACGTTCATCTCAACATAATTTTCCCACTTGGTTGTTTAAAGAAATGCCAAAGCTGAAAACTGACATTTTTCTGCAAAATTTTGTATTGGTTGTTACAGAATTACAAATGTTTTTACGTATAATGAAAGTTCGTGCAAAAATAAATAGAAGCATTGCTCAATATGTGAAAAATAATTTTAGATATAAAATCTCAAGTTTTGTTAGTTAGTGTAATATTTACCTAATCCAAAAGTTCCGTAGCTTGTACATACCGAAAGTGTGGATGCTTCAAACAGAAAAATTTTAAAAAACATTGATGTACGTTCGCATCTAAACTTATTTATGTCAAAGGGATGCTGAAGTGGATGACGAATTCCAAAAATGTCGACGACGTAGAAACAATCGTCACAATCATATTTATTGATCATTTTCGTATTTCTTGTACATACAGAATTTACGTAAATGTGTTATTTTGTTTTACTATATTCTGTGGAAAACCATATATGTGTAGAAACCTTTCTGCGAACTTTTCCGATATTCTTAAAGGGATGCTAAAGCTAAAAACTTCACCGATAGAATACTGATATTTTTCTGCAAAGTTTACGTCGTATTGGTTGTACAAAATTACAAATGTTTTTACAGAATTACAAGTGAAAATACGTGCAGAAATAAATAGGAGCAAAGTGTACGTCGTATTGATTGTACAGAATTACAAATGCTCTTATGCTATAAAAGTACGTGCAAAAATAAATGGAAACATTGCCCAATATGTGACGAAAATAAAAATAAATGTTTAATATAAAATCTCATGCTATCAGTTAGCGTAATACTTGCCTAACTTAAAACTTCTGCAGCTTGTACATACCAAAAATGGGTACTTCAAAAATTTTGAAAAAGATTGTTTTAGCTTTGTATCTGAATTTAAAAGCTTAAATATAGTAAAACATAGTGACACACATTTACGTAAGTCTTGTGTGTACAAGAGATATGAAAAGAATAGCATGATTGGTTAGTCTGCCATGCTAAGGAAAAAAGTGATTGTCACACTTTTAAGAAAAATGAGTTTTTTATACTAATAAATTCGTGACCAAGAACTACGTTTAACTTATTGACAAAAACTAAAAATTATTATTTATTGAAATAAAAACTGGCTAACTTTAGGTAAAAGTTTCGAATATGACAAAATAGCCAGGAAAAAGCCGTAATTGACAAAAAAATTGTACGATGCGTCCAATATGTCACAAAAATACACATGAAAAAGATCACATTAATGCTTTCTTCTTTGGCAGAAGCATTGATAAAGCATAGTCCTTGTTACAAAAGAAAAGCCTTTCGTAGTTACGGTTTTCTTATGTTGTAAACTATTAAGTCACTTTGCGACTTTTTTTCTCTTGTATTTTCAAAAAGCAAGAACCTTAAGTGCACTTTCGAGTAGTAAATATTTAAAAAATAGTAAATATTTAAAAGTAGTAAATTTAAAAAATTAATTTTTTATTGCAGAATAAAAAATAGCGTAGCCGATTTACTCAATACATGCTTTTTTGTATTTATAGAGATTTACTTTTCCATTACGATTCTCTAAGCAAATAGTTTTTGTCGATTTTCTCAGTTTGAAGGCAAATGTAGTTAACTACTTTTTTCCTTAGCATGACAGCAGTGATGACCGTCTCTACGTTATCGACATTTTTGGAGTTCGCCATCGACTTCAGCATTCCCTTAACTGTCACTGTCTACTAAGAAGCCTAAACAGTAAAAACTGACTCAATCTCTGTCTTGTCTGATCAACTTTTCCTGGAAATTTCTCTACTTGGCTTCCATGTCCGGACAACGCATCGCGCATCGACGGTTTCCTTCGACTAATAGTCCTAAAAATGCCATTTTGTTGCAAGCTGCCGCACGGAAAAAAAAGATTTGCTAATATATATATATATATATATATATATATATATATATATATATATTAGCAAATTTTTAGGTATCACAATATATTTATATATATATATATATATATATAATATTTTTATATATATATATAATATTTATATATATATATATATATATTAGCAAATTTTTAGGTATCACAACTAAATAACTTTGCTATGAAAGCAAGAAAATTTGCTCCTGCAGCTAATATTTTTAGTTTTCCATATATTAGCAAATCTTTTTCTCCGTGCGGTCGTCGCGCCGGTTTGACGCACTTCGCCGCGGCATGATCGCGAAGCAATTTGTATTTCCGACGCGCGTTTCATAATTCGTTTTCGTAATTCGCTTCGCGGGGAATTAACAAGACGATTAGGAGAGAATTGGGTCAGCTTCGCCGGGTCGGCCGCTCGCGCAGATCTTTCGCCTCTTTCTTCGTCGTCCCGACACGAGCTATTAAACTCCGAAACAGGGTAGTCATTGAACTCTTCGTCGAAGATAGAACTCGCGTGTCCGTATAACTCGCGCGTATGTCCGCGCGTGCGTGCGTGCCGGCGCGTAGTATATTCCTGGGTAACGCATTTTAGTTTCGCGCTGTCGGCGAACGTGCCGTATGCAAATAGACATATCCGTGCCACGAATATGAACCTATGGAATATAATTATGCGGAACGCTCGATACGCATTACGTGTCGCGCGAACTATGAAATTGCTCTTAATTCGCCGTTACGGCGGAACGGAACGGGACAGAACGTCGATCCTCGAAACGCGAGATTCCAGTTATGATC
Source organism: Odontomachus brunneus (assembly GCF_010583005.1). Lineage (NCBI taxonomy): Eukaryota > Metazoa > Arthropoda > Insecta > Hymenoptera > Formicidae > Odontomachus > Odontomachus brunneus. The sequence goes on from NW_022639470.1 coordinate 1,581,650, forward strand.
GAATTTTAACGCAGATCTCTTTGCCTTGCCTGTCGAACAGAGCCCCCATTCTGGACGCGTATCGAAATCTGAATGTACCCTCCCGATTTTCAAGCCGAAGCGACGCGAAGTTCGTACTGAGTGTCACATTCTGGCGGAGGCAGCTGTATATTCCATGAACTTGACACAGAACTGGCGATAAGGTACCAGTTCCCGGACATGTACTTTCTAATGCTGCAATTCTAAGCAAATATACGAGTAAATCGTAAAATCGTAAAGTCGTAGCTTAAGAAAAAAAAAACAAAACAAAAAAATCGTAAATATTTACGAGTTATCATATGATATACGGTCCGTATAGAATTGCAGATCTATTCATAAGTTCTTACGAGTCTTACGAAAACAAGTTACGAGTTTTACGATTTTGTCTAGAATTGCAGTATAAATTTCTTAGAAGTGAAAATCTCACTCGAAAAATAGTGTGACAGCCGAGTCACACGAATGAGAGTGAATTCTCTAATTTCTTATGGAATGAATCCCTTCTGTATCGTTTAATTAATTAAATATCACATCATTAGAAAGATTGCAATAACTAGAATCACTGGCAATCACAAACATGATAGAACTAAAGATTTTCCTTCTTACCTAATCGTAAAAATTCGCTTTACTTGGAGTGAAATATTCATTCTTATGAAAAGTGAAATGTCACTTTATTCAGAGTGACAATATTTTCACTATTGTTGGGAGTGAATATCTACTTTTTTTAGTAAAATTTTACTCTAAGAAATTTAGAGAGTACCTAATTTTAGACATTCTTAGTGTTTTGGCCTTAAGACATGAATATGTAAAGGATTATATCCAAGTGGCAGTATTTATTCAGGTACAACCATTCTCGGCGAAACCCTCCAAAAACAATCTAAACTTAAATATAAGGAAATGTAGCAATAGAAATTCGGACTTTTGAGTATATGGTGAAAACCTGAGAAAGTACTCTGGAATCATAGAAGCAGTAGCGTCCACTGTTCACACTTATTATCAATAGAGTAACGTTGTTTGTGAATGACTCCTCACATAGCCTTCTCGACTTACAACGACTTGTTAACTACGTGTATCTCCAGTCTATTTTATTTCAATAACTAAACTGATTCAATTAACTTTTGTAATTTGAAAGTACTTTTTTTTGGTTTTTTTTATTGACGGATTTTTATTGCTACATTTGCTCATATTTAAGCACAGACCAACGTTACACGTAGCGCTCATATAAGAAAAACAGAGCACACAATTAAAGGATTATACTCTTGACGTTCGCTATGTATCCAGAACAGGAGCCAGAATAGGACCACAGGTCGCAAGATAAGCACGTCGAAGGTGCAGAGTGATAATCCTGAAATTTACGTGAATGAACTCGCGCGCATGCGGTATTTATCTCGACTTTACGGGACGTTTACGCATACACACGTGTATATGCTGTGTAAAAATCATCGAGTTATCATACTGATCGTGCGAACACGATGGTGATTTCGAATGATTTCTACATCACATCGGTTCTCGCAATGATATGCATCAATTAGCGCTGATAAATTAACTCTTAACGCAATTCATCTATCCATCGAGTGGATCAATGCGAAAATGCATCTCATTCGTAGGTGATCAAAATAGTTTAAAAAACGAGATATCTCGTAGTGGCGAGTTTACGACGACTAAATCTCGACAAGTTTAATTGAATTTCATAATTTATCTCATATACAAAGTGTCCAGAACAACCTTCGAAGCTCTCGTGGAGACATAATATGGATTGAGATGAACGTAAAAGTCCTGTACTATTTTGTGATATTCGCAGTAATTATCGATTCGCAATAATTATATTAATTAAAGGAGATTTGTGAATGATCGCGCGAGATATGGTAAATGAGCTGTAATGGCGACGTCTACCATGTGCTTGTACAAACATGTGCAAGCCAAACTGAACAAAAAAGTCCTTTATTTCCTTAATAACTTGTAGATTTTTAATTATTAATTAAAGAAGATTGGCGGATGATCGCTCGGATAATATATTAACCCTTTCAGGACGGAAGACATCTTTTGATGCTTTACGGCCTTCATGTATTTCAGAAACTATCGATCCGATATTCACAAAGTTGGTATGTAGGGGTTTTTTTGGGGTGCTCTTTTCAAATTTGAAGTCAAAAGTGTAAAATTCAAAATGGCGATTTTCAAGATGCCAAATTATGTAAATATGACTCAATTTCCGTGGAACTTCATACTCTCTAAATTTGAATTAGTGAAAATCTTGACTGATTTCCAGTTTCGCTCTTCTTGAAGCTCTAGTTAGTAGATCGAGTCAGATCTAAAAATTTTTTTCCTTGGTCGGCATTTTGAATTTCAAATATTCGATTTCAGTTCTCAAAAAAGTTTCATAATTCAAATTTCACGGAAATTGAGTGATATTTATATTATTTATCATTTTTTCCACCATGTTGAGTCCGCCATCTTGGATCACAGAATTTTAAAAATCTAAGTTCAGCTTCGGATTCAACGACCCCAAAAACCCGAAGAGTAGAATACGTACTTCCTTATAATTATCTCCCCGAGCAACCCCCCGTCCTGAAAGGATTAATGTCTTCTAATTAATAACAAAATTTCCGTCTGTTCCACTAGAAAATATGGTAAAATTGAAAAGAACTGATATATGAAAAAAACATAATGTTCTCTCCATGTGCAACACACGTAGATACATACTAGCGTTACATTAGATCGCCGTATTGTGCATAGAATCGAAATCATGTAGCCCGGAATAATGACAGGAAAGCGCGAGCGCGCGCGTGTAAATAACGGAGAAATTCAGTTTCTACGACGCCGGTCGCGTCAGCGACGACCTCTTAAAGTACACACGAAGTACACGATGTGCAGTAGTTGCGCGAGAGCTTCCCGTACCGCGGGTAGTTAAGTAGTGAGAGAAATCGTCGGAAAATTAGGCCAGCCGGTCAATCGGAAATAATAAATCCATCTCTCGCGATATTATTTTCGAAACGTGTCTATCGATCGCGATCGATCCCTACCGACGTTCTCAAGTCCGCGGTATATTTTTCTACTGACTTCGGAGTTCGTTTTCTTCTCTTTCAGTCTTTCCCCCCTCTTCTCCACTGATATATTTTCAAAGCCTTATGTCGCGTCGTGTCGCTCGAGGCGAAATTTTCGATTTTTGCATATCGTATAGGGAAGAGGTGCCATGACAGGGACATTGTAATTATTAGAGAGATGAAACGTATTCGAACAACTAAAATATTTTATTTTAAAATATTATATTGTGGCAATACTGATGCATGAATAATCGCGCCCAATCTCGCACCGCTGTCATTTTATACATGGCGACGATACACAGCTAAGTTTCTTAATGTATCAAAGAAAAGTATGCAGTGATTTAAAAAAACGTTCTGTTAATAGTTCTGTAGATGTTATTAATATTGTTGAATTCATTTAATTATGCAAATGAATATATATATATATATATATATATATATATATATATATATATATATATATTGATCAAAGAATAATTATATGGGATGACAGGTAACATTTGTTTAATACTGTATCTGTAGAGGTTATTTTTTGTTTCGATGTCATATTTTTGAAAGTAATATAACAAAAATTTATGAAAGAGACGTCCCTTTCATCATTTGTACAAGTAAATATTTAGATACTATTGATGATTGATATTAATGTAAGACTTGTTAGAACTAGGCACACGAATCATGTTGTATAAAAAGGCGTCTTTAATTTTTTTGTTCACTTTGTGATTAACGTACTTAATTAACATACTTACCTAATTAATAAGTTAAAATAAATTTGATTTCCTGCAATTTTATATTAATTTCATTATTGTTATGAATTATTTTTGTTTTGTTAATTATTGGAGAGCCTCTTTTATTCATGATTCATTAGGTAACTGATTATTATAATTAATAAGCGAAACTGGATCTGATATTCGTAATATTTTTAAATTCTCATTAATGACCTTACCTTTATGTTAAATTATCTGTTTTATTAATTATTTGAGAATTTCTTTTATTTTAACATATTGTCTCACTTGTGGTTTGTTCATCATCAAGTTAATTTTACCAAATATTTTTTTACGCGTATACAGTATACTTACAAAAATGTTATACGGAAGTAAATTTTTCTTCACATAAATGTTAATATCTTTTTTAAGCACTCTGTATATACATAGAAGAAGAAGAGTTTATAGATAAAATACATAACATAAGTAAAAGTATAAATTAACTGAACAATAATAATGATATGATACAAGATAGAATCAACAATTTAATAAAAAAATAAGAATAGAAAGGGAAGAAAGATTTACACGTCGTTTCGCGCCGGTTACTAGTTGATGAAATTCCGCGGGTCGCGCGTTCGCATTTTCTTTTCGTTTCCTCTCCGTGGCCTTAAAGGAAACCGGTAGAAAGCTGCGGCGCGCCGTCTCTTTAAAAAGTGCATCCCGCGAGCATCTGGGATTAGAGGAACGAACTTTCACGCGCGCGCGCGCGGATATTTTCTCTCCACGTTTTCCGATGCATAATCCACGAGCTAATCAATACTCTCCTCGTTGGAAATCTTTAATCCGAGAGAGAACGAGAGAGAGAGAGAGAGAGAGAGAGAGAGAGAGAGAAAGAGAGAGACGGGCAATCTCTCATCGAGCAACCCCGGCAATATTCTTTTCGACCACAATCCCGGCGGAGTGTGATGCAACGCTTCTGTTGCTCCCAAGTCCATGCGTGGAATATCCGATTTCCGCGTAACTACAGGGAATTGGAGAGTATACGAGTGGATACTCATAAAGAGAGAAAGAGAGAGGAGAGAGAAAGAGAGGAATCTGGGACACACGCGGAGTATTACACGCGGTGATGTCCGCGACAACGAGAGCCGCGACTCCTTTCGTTTCTCACGGCGATTTCTAGTTCCTAATAGAGACGCGGACAATCGATGCGGCGACTCTCTCTCTCTCTCTCTCGTGTTCTAATGAAATTTTCATTGGAATTATTATCCTTTCCATCATGACAGGTCGCGCTGACTAAGTTGCCAATCGCGAGCTCCTGCGAAATCGAGTTCTGTTCGAAATTGACGATCGAACGCTCGTCGGACACGCTCCAGTATGCGAATTCACCCACGATTCGCGCGTGCATTTTTCAGCGACTCATTACTCCGTAAACGAGATTTAATCCGACGGCTTATTACCGGCGGAAACCATCGGCGCGCGCTCGCCTAACCGTCTGCTAAGCGCGCGGCTTTAAAAAGAGTTTCTCGACATTCGCGCATTCCTTTGCACTTTCTTCGCTCGGCTCGCGGAATCTTTTCCGCCTAGCGGTTCGTTCTCACCACTTTGCCGCGGTGTATATAGCGCGTGCTTAAAAGTTATCTCAGTGTTTGCTAGTATCTGAATGAAACCATCTAGATGGTCATCTTGATGGAGAAATCGAAACATCTTATCTATATCTACATGGTAAAGATATACAAAATCTTCATCTCAGATGACAAAATGTGCTATCTTATCTATAAAAAAAGGATTCAAGATATTTCTGATGCGATATCCAATCTAGAATTTTTAGCTAGTGAAATTTTATACAAAGACCTCTTTTTAAAAGAAGTAGATAATTTATACGTAAAATTTTATGTAAATACCTCTTCTTAAAAGAAACAGATAATTTATACATAAAAAATATGTGACTGCATTTGAAAACAAATCTATTTCTATTAGTAGCGGAGGTAAAGATTTCTTTCATTATCGATTGTGAAAAATTATCATTGACGATATTATAAAAAAAATGATATTAGTATACAACCAGTTATTTACATCAAGACATTTTTCTATTTAAAGTCGAAATCGAAGAAGTTGCATTCTCTGATGAATCTCCCTCATATAAAACTTTTTCAAGTATATTATATTGCTGCTTTCATTGGCATTAGTAGAGCACCTTTTTAGTGCAGCACAATAAACATATATATATATATATATATATATATATATATACATATATATATATATATATATATATATTTATCAGACGATACTTTTAAAAAATTCTTGCTTTTCAAAAGTAAAAATTTATAAATAAAAATATGAGTATATATACACAATGTTTATATATTTTTTATATTATCTGTCTAACTTTTTTAAATTGTAGTTGTAAAAATTATCTAAAAAGTCTAAAAAACAATCACATAATAATCTTATCTTTTATTTAGATGCTTTAAAACTCCACCTAAGATGGATTTACGGATTTTCATCTAGATAATTTTAAAATTATCTAAGTGCAACACTGAAATTGTTCTACATTAGTCGCAAGTCAGGATTGGTATGATGTGAATATGTGTAGTATGATGTGAATATGGTATTATGTGAATATGTGTCAGATCTACAAAAGACTACTTGAAGAGTTAGGAAGTGATAGTGAAGAAAAATGGGTAAAGATATGGCATCATGAACTAAATGAGGTGAAAGGCGATATTTTGAAGAAGCTTTAAAGAGAAAGAGACAAAAGATTAAAAGAGATTAAAGAGGAAAAACAGGAATAAAAAGAAAATAGATAGGATGTTGAAAGGATAAATTATATTAAGGAAGTCGAGAAGTAGTAATACAGTGATACTAGATAGATAAATTAGAATAAAAGATAATTAAATAATAATAGACTGAATAATTACCGTGAAAAATAGGTAATAGCAACAAGAACAAAAGACCAGTAAAAGTAACAATAGTAGTAAAAGAGTAAAAGAATGTACAGTACGAATGACAAATAAGTAGAATTAAACGTGTCGCTGAAGGAGTTAATAAGTCTCAATTTTGTTATAGTCCAGTAAGCTCTCAATTTCATTGTGTCTAATCCGTTTTATAACCCACTGTAAGTGTCCAGAAATTGGTGTCTTTAAATACGCATAATTATTGGTTAAAACTGGACATTCGACTGAAATGCGTGTCGTACGACTCGTATTCCGCGTGCAATGCGTTCGCAATTCTGAATGCGATTTGTCTAAGCGTGAATGTATCATTGAGACGAGAGGATCGATCGGTCGCGCTAATTGAACACCGATGAAGAAGAAAAAGAAGAAGAAGAAGAAGAAGCCGCTGCCCCAGTTTGCCAGACTCCGACGAGATGCCGGCGGTGATATTTCGGGGCGGCGTCGCGTCGCGAGAATACGCGCGAGAAGTCGCGGTGGCGTTAAAATCAAAGGCGGTAATCGCGCGCTGCCACCCACGTTATAGGGACTTTTTTATCAGCTCGCACGCTCGACCGATCGCCGCGGGGTGATAGCGCCCGTCGTCGTCGTCGTCGTCGCCGGGAGAGTCCGTTTTCTCGATCGACGCATGAGGAAGTAACACCGTTGTTTATATACAGGGTGTGTATCGCGGACGCTGCGTGCGTGCGTGCGCGTGTGTGTGTATGTGTGTGTATTCAGGCGACTGCAGATGTCTCCATGAACCTCGCGCTTGGTTCTTTAGCTATTCTCGAGTCTTGATCTTTTAGAAATCTCTCGTCGCTTAATGTTTAATATATTTTTCAACACTTTTCAATCCCTTTTTTTTTATTAAGTCTATAATAACATATGTTAATCTTGTTAATATATTATTATTAATGCAATTATTTTTGTTGCTTGCTATTATTAATTGCTATTATTGTTGTTATCGAAATGGAATTTAATTCGAATTGAAGTTCTGCCAAAGCAACGGTCTCTTTGCCTTTCAAAAGATTCCGCTTTTTAATTGTGTCCCTTTGCATTCCAAGTGCGCAAAATATTCTCTTTTTAATTCGGAGCGCGCGAAACACTCACGGGGAGGACATGCTTCTCTCGCTCTCTCCTATTATTTGCAATTCAAAGACGATCTCTGACAACGGCCGTGCGCGTGCACCGCGAACTTTGGCTGCGATTAATTTCAAGATGCAGCAGCTCTCGCCGTCTCTCCGACTCTCTCGCCTCGCGACTCGCGGAGTCAGCTAATTTCCGTTTATACTACGGATTACCAAACACCCTGTGTATATGCATATGCAGCACGAGGTCAACGGCACGTTGGAAAACAAGCGCGGCGGCTCGCCGCGGCTCACAGTAAGGCTCTCGTACATATATGCGCGCGGTATGCGCGTGCGCGTGCGCATGCGCGTATGTGCGCAGCGGTAACGTCGGGAGACCGGCCGGGAGAGATCTGAATAGAACGGTATCATTTTCGAATTTGCTGCCTTTGTCGTTGCGCTCCTTTGTGAGAGAAAACGTGCTCTCGCGGGATCAAAATTAATTTCTATCGGAATTATAGAAAACTCCTTTGAATAACTAACAAATATTTAAATAGCTTATAAGGAGCCAAGCACGGATGCTTAGTTCCATTAGATATTAATATTACTTTAATAATATTAATATGATAGTGGGAGGATAATATATCCAGCATGTAAAATGCACGTATCGAAATTTTCTCGATCATCGTACGCGGCGAATCAATCTTCCACACTTAGACCGATCCTTGAGTCCCAAACTTTAATATATATATATATATATATATATATATATATATATATATATAATAATAATAATAATAATAATAATATATATAATATATATAATAATAATAATAATATATATAAATATATATATATATATATTTATATTTATATTTATATTCCCAAAACCCCCATTAAACCAATGATTCAAATAGATTCCTTTTATATGTTGCGAAAAAACTGCCTCCGCCAGGACTCGAACCTGGAACCTCCCCACTTTCCGGGCGGGACGCCTTTCCATTAGGCCACCGAAGCCGAATTTGGCTCCTTATAAGCCATTTAAATATTTCTGTTAATTTCTATCGGATTGATCCATAAATTCGTGCGGATTTTCGTCCACTTGGCATCCGCATGTTAGTATTGGCAGCATAGTTCCCATCATACAGTTGACCATATATGTATATGTTTCGATAACTGACATTTCAGAGCATATTTTATGGCATGATAGTGTTTTTAAAGAAGTACAGTTATTATTCACTGAAAAAATTGTATCCTGCTTTTAAGAAAATACGACATACGTAAAGAATATCCTCCTCTA
>NW_022639470.1:1590719-1591503 GCF_010583005.1 Odontomachus brunneus
TTAACTGTGAGCCGCAGAAACTAAGTTTACCACCTAATATATATTTTATTCTGAAAGGAAATATTGCAATCTAGTTTAGCTAAAAGGAATAGATTTGTATGTGTGTTATCTCATACTGCGCTCATATCGTGCGGGATTTCCCCGAAATGGTAGAACGATTATTTCGATCGACGTAAAAGTTCGAAATTCACCAAAGAAAAAGCCTTATTCTGCAATTAAATGAAGATTCTTTGGTTAAAATTAAAAAAAGATCAATGAACAGTTATTGGAGTAGAAAAATTTCTAAGAAAAGCTGGTCACTTGTCAAAGACTACTTAGTTTTTACTATTTAAGCTTTACTAGACTAGTAACTGTCGAACTAAGAAAATCATGTTGAGATAAAACTAATTAATTATTAACAAGTATATATTCCCCTAGCTCTAATTTGACTATATTTTTTCATTATCTGTGACTGGTTTTGTAATTTCTAATTTATTATTATACGAGGGTGGTCTGAAAAGTTTCCGACCTCAACGTGAAGATAGCAGCACTTGTAAATAAAAGCTAGTGAATTTCGTTGTTCATCTGTTGACAGTTACTCACCGAAGTTTCAGCCATTTTGGACTCGCAGTTGTTATGTAACAGTCGTTTGAGTAAGTTGATGTGAGTGTTTTTGTGAAAATGGACAAAATCGAGTATCGAGCTGTCATTAAATATTTGTTTTTGAAAGGCAATACGCCTACGCAAATCAAAGATGAGTTGGATTCTGTGTATGGGGACTCTGCACCATCATTTACGACAGTGA
>NW_022639470.1:1591513-1592038 GCF_010583005.1 Odontomachus brunneus
GCAATCACCTTCGTGAACAATTATTTTGCAGAGAAAAACGCCGAGTACTATTTCGACGGGTTACAGAGATGGGAGCATCGCTGGGAGAAGTGTGTAGATTTACAAGGAGACTATGTTGAAAAATAAAAAACAATTTTCAGAAAAAATGACTTGTATCTTTGTTAGGTCGGAAACTTTTCAGACCACCCTCGTATATATTCGGCTTAAAATGACTAGAACAACGGTAACGAAACGTTCCAATTCTATTCTGTACAGTTTTTAATATATCTATGCTCATTAAATTGGCAATTGGCTCTTATTGTCCATGGATTTCTCTTTGACAGCCTTTCTCTTCGTCCCAAGAGTTAAGACACGCCTTAGCCAGATGCGTTATCACATACGTGCATCGTTATTCAAATAACGAAATTAGCTTGCCGAAGCGCGTTTGATTAAGGTCAAACGCATCTCGATACGCGGTCGACGAAATCGGAGGTCGCGGAAAAGAAGAGAAATAGAAAGAAAGAGAGAGAGAAGGGGGGGGGGGGG
>NW_022639470.1:1592745-1595149 GCF_010583005.1 Odontomachus brunneus
ATATATATATATATATATATATATATATATATATATATAATAATAATAATAATAATAATAATATATATAATATATATAATAATAATAATAATATATATAAATATATATATATATATATTTATATTTATATTTATATTCCCAAAACCCCCATTAAACCAATGATTCAAATAGATTCCTTTTATATGTTGCGAAAAAACTGCCTCCGCCAGGACTCGAACCTGGAACCTCCCCACTTTCCGGGCGGGACGCCTTTCCATTAGGCCACCGAAGCCGAATTTGGCTCCTTATAAGCCATTTAAATATTTCTGTTAATTTCTATCGGATTGATCCATAAATTCGTGCGGATTTTCGTCCACTTGGCATCCGCATGTTAGTATTGGCAGCATAGTTCCCATCATACAGTTGACCATATATGTATATGTTTCGATAACTGACATTTCAGAGCATATTTTATGGCATGATAGTGTTTTTAAAGAAGTACAGTTATTATTCACTGAAAAAATTGTATCCTGCTTTTAAGAAAATACGACATACGTAAAGAATATCCTCCTCTAAAAGAAGCATTAAGAGGATTCTTTTACGTCAAGAGTAGAATCATATAAAGGATTAGTATTACATATTCTAAATATTAGATATAAAGGATTAATACTACATACTTTAAATATCCTAAATATTAGGTATTCTAAATTTATGAGGTTATATACTGAAAGTTACTAACGTATTGCATTGCGAGTAAAATTTCGATACGTATTTGCGACAATTGAAAAAGTTTCAATTAGTAGCATTGGAAATCATAATTATATTTACATAAAAAAAGGTTAACATTATGCTCTTAATATCTATCTTTCAGAAACTTACTCATAAATACTCCCGCTAGCTGGATAATATCTTCTCACTTTTTAGGCTTATTATATATTTTTTAATAGTTATATAAAATTAATTCTGCGCACGAACATGAAGATCATATGATTTGCACTAACAATAAACAAGCGGCAGTTCGTCGCATGCCCTGAACAGTAGTTGTCGTAAAAGTTGGGTATGAAGGAAAAGGATATTTTCTTTATTTCAGACAATATTCTATAAAACCTACGAAAAGAAATATTTTTATTTTATATAAAAGAATATCCTTATTTTATAAAAATATTCTTATTTTATAAGAATATTCATTAAAAGTGACGGAAAATATATAGTCTTCTTATATAGAGAATACAATTTTCAGTGTTCTTGAGACTTGAAAATGAAAGGCAATAAGGTAAAAATACCAATGCCCAGGCATGTACCTAATCTTGCACATTCTTATTGTTTTGATCTTTAAATATAAATATTTAAACTCTTAGTGTAAAATATATATAAAAGTTTTGAGTATATACATTCTATGTCAAAAGTTATATTCGTATTTAAGAACTAAAATAATAAGAATGTCCAGGATTAAGTACGTTTGGAAATTGATACTTTTATTTTAATAAGTTTTTTCGCTGCATCATGCTTTCATATTTCCGTAAAAATTGTTAAAGTTTGGCTGGGATGTTTTGTCTGTGTATATTCATTCGAGATATTGCCTTCTCCGATAATAATCTGTTCTCATTACAAAACTTCCTTGACGGTATAAATTTCGCTTCTTTAGAATATATGAAAAATTACTTAGGATATTTCTTTATCGTAAAAGTACAAGAATTTTATGAAAGGGGAATTATGATATTACATAAAAAATGATAAAAAATTGTCGAACAAAATGGCGCATATATTAATTAAAATTGTTTTTAAAATGCATCTCAATATTATTTAAAAATCCGCACAAACTTATAGATCAACCTAATATTTATTTATCGCGGCGCGTTTATAAAGTCTCTTTCTCTCCTCCCTCTTTTTTGTTTCTTTCTAAGACATGATTCCTTTTTGGGTCTTAAAGAAACACTACAAAACAAATCAAGGGAGCTACAGCAGGGAAGTATTCTTTTTAACGGAACTAGTACTCTACTGAAACGTAATTTTTTTCTCTTTAACTTTATATTATATTAGGTGGTAAACTTAGTTCCTGCGGTTTTTTGTTTAAAAAACTCATTTATTTCGACATCAAAAGCAAAAAATACATTAATCGAAGCATTTTCCCTCGCTAGCTATACATTTTTCCCATCTTTCGGGCAACGCGTAGATTCCGCGACGATAGAACGATTGGTCTTTTGATGCAATCCATTCGTCGATCCATTTTCGCACATCCTCGTAATTTCTGAAGTGTGTATCCACCAAGCCGTGCTGCATCGACCGGAACAAGTAATAGTCCGAAGGAGCTAAGTCTGGTGAATACGCTGGGTGCGGGAGAACTTCCCACTCGAGCTGCATCAGTGTTTCTTTGACGGCTTTGGCAACGTGTGGTCGAGCGTTGTCGTGCAAAAGCATGACTTTA
>NW_022639470.1:1598005-1628474 GCF_010583005.1 Odontomachus brunneus
GGGGGGGGGGGGGAGAACGTTACAACGAAAACGCAACGACAAGTGACGGAGCGCCGCCACGGCAGCCGTAAATTACGGTTAGGGGTTAAATACCGTTACGGAGGATCTTTTAATACTTCACGTGCGCGCGATTTACGGCAGTCGTATAGGAGAGGTGGCTGTTCACTGCGTGACGATCCCGCCGCCTTTCAGAAGGACCGCAGGAACAACACGCGGAGGACCGCTGCCGCGCACGGACGCGTTAGGTCGACTCGAAAGGAGGACTTGTGGAGTCGAGACAGACAGACAGAGAGGGGGAGAGACAGAGAGAGCGAGAGAGAAAGAGAAACAGAGGGAGAAAGAGACAGACTGAGAGACAGAAAAGAGAAGAGAGAGAGATTCCGTGGCAGGGAACGCGAAAGAGAGGCAAGGAGGGAACGAGAGGAAGAGGGAGGAGAGAGGGTGGGGGGGGGGAGAGAAGGAGAATTTTTCCCGCGTGGTGAAACTGTCCCCCGCCGTGGAGGCCGATCGACTTTCCGTGCGACGACCCGCGCCCGGCTCTCTGCGCGGACACGCACGACGCCGACGCCGTCGACGCCGACGACCTGTCGACTCGCTTCGCCTCGTCCCGCCTCGACGACGTTCGCGGTGCACAATGGCTAATTGAATCTTCGGCTGAGAAAGCGATCGCGACGCAAATGTCACGCGACTCCGTTCCGTGGAATATAACAAGACCAGGGTACTTATTTGCACGAGGGGACACTTCGAGGTGCGAGACGAGGGAGTGCCACGAGATCATCGTGGATAGCCTTCCGTCTTTCTCTTCTTGCGGGCTTATTGTGTGACTTTTAACGATGACAATACTGTCGTTAAAAGTTGCAGAACAGGGCTATCCATGGAATCCGGAAGGCGCACAGAGAGAAAAGTTTCGTCAATCTGACAGTGAACGAACGAAACGCGATTTGGTTGAAGGGAACAGAAATCTTGGTTCTCAGAACTGAACTTGACTTACAAGACTGAATAGAGATTTCCCAAGATTTTCCCAGGTATAGCCCCAGTAAGCAAGAAATCATTAATACAAAGTTACTACAATGATATTCAAGAACCTATAATATTGTCAAATATGTAGAGTTTAATATTGTATCGAACATCATTATGAACATACTTTGACCGCGATTTGGAAGTTTCAATAATGTTGAAATAAGGTTGCCATAACGTTTCAATCGTCAGAAATATTTTTAAGATGTTGCATTGATCTTAAATAAATGTTAAAGTAACGTTTAAAAAATATATTTTTTGTAATTTTTTTGAAACGTTTAAACAATATTCAGAAAAATCATATCACAAAATAATATGTGACAAATATAAATGCAATATTATTAAAAAATATTGAAACAATGCATATGAAGTCAACGTTTTTAAACGTTAATTTAATGTTCCTTACTTACTAGGGCATCAATGCTTATTAGTATGCTTAGATTTGTTCCAAAATTTATTATCTATAGTGCTAATTGGGCGATCTCATTCCTGTTTCAAACATCCTCTACCTAGAACCTAACCAGCGATAAGAACCTATACTTTTTTCAGTCGATAACGTTGGTATATTTCTGTGGTATCAAACAGGGAGAGAAATCTTATTTCTACACCAACTATTGCATTCATACAATAAAAGAAAAAATTAAAAACATAAAATAGCTTTACTAAACTTTGCGTATTTTATTGAATTATAAAATTATTTGGAAAGTCAGCATATGTTTTATTTAGCTTTAATGTCAAATAAAAGCCAGAGATAAAATATTGAGAGTTGCTTTGGGTCCTCCCCTCCCTTTCTCTTAGAATCGCATGCTTGAAACTCTCCATAGAAACTATAATGATTTTGGAGAACCGGACTGGGTCCCAATTAGATATCAATTAGAAATTTTCTGTGCGGGCAGGAACTCTGTTTCCCTCCGCCAAAGCGCGATTGTTTCGTTCATTGCCAGGTTAATTCAATGAAACTTCTTTTTCCGCGCCAACTTTTCGTGCGTTTTCTGCTCGATAGACAGCGTAAAAAGCGATTGCTCTTGTATACGCGCGACAGTCACGAGAAGACGATTAATTGCCGAACGATAGCTCGACGCCTCGCCTCGCCTCCGCGGTGGCCGAAACGCACACTCGCGTTACTTGCACACGCACGCACGCACGCTCGTACACAACGCGGGCATATCTATGCAGAAGTTAGAGGTTGAGCGATCATATTAAGTATATATACGACTGTGTCACAGGTCATCGGCCCTTGGATATTCTTGGCAAGGCGTGCTATCTCTCCTTCTTCCTCGCATCATCCTCGTTCTCCTCCTTTTTCCCCTCTCGCTCCCTCTCCTTACGACGACAACGACGACGACGGCGACGGCGACGGCGACGACTCCTCTGGGGCTCATTCGCTCCCTCTCTGCACATTCCCCACCCGCCCGCTCGCCCTCAGACTTTTCTTTTGTCTTCCCTCTCGTCCGAGGAGCCCGGCAATTCTTTCTCCTCATCTTCGCCTCTCTTCTTCTCCCACTCGCTTTACTCCTCTCTCTCTCTCTCTCTCGCTCGCTCGCTCGCTCTCTTGTTCCTTCTTTCTTTCGCTACTTTTCCTGCTCTGCCCCTGTCTCTTTTTCCCTCTCACCCTCTCTTTCTCTTTAACTTGCTAGAACACACTCTCTTCGATCTTCAATTAGTTTCTGGCAGATGCACTTCCAACGCTCTCGTCAACCGGAAACGATACGACCTCCCGGAACTTAAGTAGACGGCTTCTTCCGGATCGATTGGCCGGCCGGCCGTGTTCGCTGACGGTTTAATCAATTTTAGATAATTACCAGGCGTCGCTCGCGCGTTCGCGGGCCGTCTTTGTGGACCGCGTAATTCCCGACGAAGTACTTGAACTCACGTTGGGCAGGTATGTCGTCGTGAACGAAAATCGTGTTTGTATTAGTTGACACGCGTGACAAATCAACGCGATTTCGATGCGAAAGGACATGAACGGCCCGCTCGGAGTGTGCCAAAGTGCTTTTCCACTGACCTACCGGGAAACTCATTTTTCCATGTAAATATGTGGGCTCGCGGAACGTGGGCGGATACAGTAGGCAGCGCTGCGGCGGTGTTCGATGGTGCGTCATCGTCGTTTCTCACCGGGGGAATATTTAATCCGCTTACCGAATGAAACAAATCTAAGCTACCCGCAGCGATGACGGCGGCAGCGTCGGCTTGACATTTCGACTCGACTGCGTTGCGTTAGACGTTGCAATCGTAAATACTACCAGTTATCTCTCTTTCTCTTTCCCTCTGCCCCTTTCCTTCTTTTTCCTCTTAACGAGCCCGGTCAGCGGAGAAATTCGATCGATGACGGTATGTCACACTTAAACGAATATCGATGACGTTGCGTCGAATTCGCATCCAGCTCTCCGGCAAGCCTTCTAAAAATCGGTATCATTGCGGGACACGGCGCGAGATCTCGTTTTTAAATGAAATCCGGATTCCGCGCCGCCTAATTAACACACGACCACACAGTCCCTAAAACCTCGAGGGAGTAAAGGAGAGAGAGAGAGAGAGAACGCCTAAAAACGATATAATAGTTGATACACATACAATTATGTGTAGCACACAGCTAAAGACAAATATAAATTTAAGTTTTAAGATATTAACTGAAAAGCCCAATATACTAGAGAGAGAGAGAGAGAGAGAGAGAGAGAGAGGGAGGGAGGGGAGAAAAAAGTTAATTTTTATCCTTGGGCTAATCCTCTAAGAATTTTTATGATATACGATAATATACAAAGAAATATTTGACGTTTAGTGTATTAGATATAATGTGAAAGACATTGATAAATGAATATTGTGTTTAGAGTAAGATGAGTAGATATAAAATAATTAATTGATTGATTGGACATTTCGGTAAAGATGATGAAGTATTAGGTTAGCACGCTATACAAAGATTTGATACAATTTATGTTGGTTCAATTGAGAATGATTACAATTTCGGTACACGGGAAGAAAGTTTGGTTGAATGAACCAATTTCTGGTGAAATATGAACGATTCAGAAATTTCGACTAAAGTTACCAGAATACTGTTAACCAAAAATCTTTATAATTCCGATTCGGATAACCTCAATTTCTGAATCGCTCATATTTCAGAAGTTGGTTAATCTATTCATTGGTTTATCCATCCATCTTCTTTACTCCTCTTATTCCGAGTTGTCAATTTTTAGTACTATTATATAGGCTATTGCTGTGCGGCAGAGTTTCCTAGGATTCAAAGGATTTCAGCGAGTCAGAATTTCGGATCGTGCAAATTCCCCAAATATGCATTCTCTATAGGGCAGAGGGCGTTGTACGGGAAGGATATAACACTGCGGGGGAGGGGAAAGCTCACACGCCCGTGCCTTGTAAACACGGGCGAGGTTCCTCCGTCGTGGCGCGCAAACAGTTCTGCATGTACACGCCGCGGGCGACGGGTTACGCGTGTGCGTGCGCGCAAGGACCTTGCGGTGCAAACAGGAACGCACGACAGAGGTCCCGAACACGCGGATGCTCTCTCGCCGGTGGCACCGGCGGCTCTAGAGCCGCCTCTGCGGTATAGTAGAAGCTGTGTGCGCGCGAGAAGGCGAAGTGTCGGTCGGTCTGTGTTGGTCGCGGCCGGGGAGGACGGACGGACGGACGGACGGGCGGGCGGGCGGGCGAACAGTCGTGGAACAGTGACCTCCTGTGTGTGGACCAGAGATACAGTTATTGCGTTTACTCTCCTTCATGCTCGGCACGTAGCCGAGCACGAACGCGCGCGCGATACACCGGGGGGCGTCGCGCCTCGGTGCGCGTTGCACCGTTGTCCGCTGTTGCGCGTCATTGCGGCAACACTCGCTGATCGTTATTCGGTCGAGTCGCGCGAGAAAATTCGCCGGCGGCTCGACGGCCGCGAGTTGGTCCGCGATGTTGCCCGGCCGGCCTCCACGTATCTTGACGTAATTTCAATGCACCGCGATTTTGCAGCCATACACGCGCCCGTCAGTCCCCGACCTGACACGGGGACACGACACTCCGCGCTCGGATCAGGGCTATTCTGGACGTATATCGAACGCTAAATAGGTAAAGTGAGATTAGTAATTTTAGGGCATTTCTATTTTAAACTACCTCTCGCGACGCAAAACTGATACTGTAGAACTTCGTTCTTTTTCAAAGATCAGGAAAGGCTCTAGATTACAAGAATACAGTTATATCGGAAAAATAAGATATATTCTGTTCACAAAATGAAGTAACAAGTTGAAATAACAAAAATCTAAAATAGTTATTGGCATTCTTATCACAATAATTGACATACTTGATTGACATACTTCGTTCTTT
Source organism: Odontomachus brunneus (assembly GCF_010583005.1). Lineage (NCBI taxonomy): Eukaryota > Metazoa > Arthropoda > Insecta > Hymenoptera > Formicidae > Odontomachus > Odontomachus brunneus. Next base: position 1,603,340 of record NW_022639470.1, read on the forward strand.
TTCAAAGATCAGGAAAGGCTCTAGATTACAAGAATACAGTTATATCGGAAAAATAAGATATATTCTGTTCACAAAATGAAGTAACAAGTTGAAATAACAAAAATCTAAAATAGTTATTGGCATTCTTATCACAATAATTGACATACTTGATTGACATACTTCGTTCTTTTTCAAAGATCAGGAAAGGCTCTAGATTACAAGAATACAGTTATATCGGAAAAATAAGATATATTCTGTTCACAAAATGAAGTAACAAGTTGAAATAACAAAAATCTAAAATAGTTATTGGCATTCTTATCACAATAATTGACATACTTGATTGACATACTTCGTTCTTTTTCAAAGATCAGGAAAGGCTCTAGATTACAAGAATACAGTTATATCGGAAAAATAAGATATATTCTGTTCACAAAATGAAGTAACAAGTTGAAATAACAAAAATCTAAAATAGTTATTGGCATTCTTATCACAATAATTGACATACTTGATTGACATACTTCGTTCTTTTTCAAAGATCAGGAAAGGCTCTAGATTACAAGAATACAGTTATATCGGAAAAATAAGATATATTCTGTTCACAAAATGAAGTAACAAGTTGAAATAACAAAAATCTAAAATAGTTATTGGCATTCTTATCACAATAATTGACATACTTGATTGACATACTTCGTTCTTTTTCAAAGATCAGGAAAGGCTCTAGATTACAAGAATACAGTTATATCGGAAAAATAAGATATATTCTGTTCACAAAATGAAGTAACAAGTTGAAATAACAAAAATCTAAAATAGTTATTGGCATTCTTATCACAATAATTGACATACTTGATTGACATAGTTGGCTCACAGTGATCAGCACTCATTAGAAGTGTGTTAAATAAAGACATATGTGACAATTTAGAGCTAGTTAAATGACCGAAACCATGTTCTTAAGTGCGCTACTAAACCTTTTATTAGATGAATGCACTGTCCACGCACATAAATATATTAGCGGTCTCTGATTACAACCTAATAAGTTAATCAACACTGCAACTTTATCGATTGCTCTTCGATAGATCACTTTCTCCTTTATTATCAACAACTGCATATTCGATCATAGTAGTTAGTCTGTTTTGCATTTAAATGTGCCGATGTGCTAATCACTGTATCTCTTCCCCTATGTCTTTCTGATTCTCAAGCCAAAACAACGGTACTATAAAAAAACGGCACTTGAAACTGAAAGGGCGTAATCTTCGCTATATGTTTAGAATAGGATCTCTGATGCCTTATTACATTGTTGGGCTGATTTTTAACGATTATACTATCGACTACTAAACTAATTCGTGATGGACCAGTGCCAAATATTTAAACGAGGCTACCAAACAAATAGTAACCAACTGCATACTTACAAATATTATCCTTAATAACAACTACAATTTCAATCATCAAACGTTGGCAATGGATTACCAAAAAAAGATGACCTTTAAAAGATGACCAAATAAATAATAAAAGTCACAATTAAGTGTGCTGCTAAAGAAGTTAATTTATAAACAAAAACGGAGGGAGCAACTTCATATACATACCTTATTTTTCTTAATAACAATTGTAATTTAGATTATCGGATATATTTCTCCAATTATCGATTTCATCGACGTGCTCTTAAGGGGATGCTGAAGCTGAAAACTTTACCGACAGAACACTGACATTTTTCTACAAAATTTGCATCGTATTGGTTACATAGAATTACAAATGCTTTTACGCAATGAAAGTACGTGTAAAAATAAATAGGAGCATTGTTCGATATGTGACGAAAACGAACAAAAAATTTTTAATGTAAAATCTCAAGCTGTCAGTTGGCGTAATATTTACCTAATCCAAAAGTTCCATAGTTTGTATATATCGAAAGTGTAGATAGTCCAAACAGAAGAATTTTTTCAAAAAGACGCGTTATTTAAGTCATGTTTGCAATATTTACAGTAAATTTATTTCCGTTTTTTTTTAGAACAAAATCAAGCTTATTGAGACCTTTATTCATTTTTCGTGGCATTTTAATTTTAATTTATATTCAATGCAAATTTCACACATCTGAAAATACTAGAAATATTAGGGTCAAACATGGTGTCCAATTTCACACGTCAGCCATAGACTATTCATTGCCTACATAGATTACATTACATTCACAGTTTATGTTGTTTATATGTAAATGTAGAATATTACAGTTTACGTGTAGATGCACAACCCTGACAAGAAGAATAGCGTGATTGTGTTAGGGACGATCGTCTCTATTTTTCGAATTTATCGTTGACTCCAGTATCCCCTTAACCCTTTCAGGATGGGAGACATCTTTTGATGCTCCACGGCCTTCTTTCCAAATTTGAAGTAAAAAATGTAAAATTCAAAATGGCGGGTCAAATATGGCGATTTTCAAGATGTCAAATTATGTAAATATGACTCAATTTCCGTGGAACTTTATACTCTTTAAATTTGAATTAGTGAAAATCTTGACTAATTTCCAATTTCGTTCTTCTTGGAGCTCATCAGTACCACACAAACTTTAGTTAGCGGCAGACTGGACTAAACGATATTTACATTATATTTGCATACTATATACACCCTACTATTGACCAAAATAAAATTTTCAATATATTTACATTTTTTATACATCCAAATATATACAACAAGAAAGATTTATATTGGGTATTTATATTATTTATCATTTTTTCCGCCATATTGGGTCCGCCATCTTGGATTACAGAAATTTAAAAATCTAAGTTCGGATTCAATGACCCCAAAAACTCATAGAATAATCGTACTTCCCTATAATTATCTCCCCGAGCAACCCCCCGTCCTGAAAGGGTTAATTCAGCTAGAAAATAAACGTCCGTGGAATGAGTAGAAAAATAGGTATTCCTCAGAATGGGTGAATGAAGTAAGTTTCTCGTCCGTTTTGCGACTGAGATGGCAGATGCTTCGGCATGAGCACGATTCCCCCGAGTCGGACCGCCGCGTCGTTGCGTCGCGCGTTGCATCGCGCGTGCGGTGAATCTCTCACGGACGACGGACGAGAAGCGCGCAGAAAACCCGTTTCGTTTCGTGCGGCTGAGCGAAACGGGGTTATCTCGCTGCTCGGCGACGGGAACACGGTGCGTCGCGTGGTGCATAAGCGCGCGCGACTCGTCCGATCCGATTCGCGCTCGAATTTGATCGACACGGGGAACGCGATAAAAATTACACGCTTGCTACATGCGCGCGCGAGGAAGAGAAGGGAAGCGGAACGAAATTGTCAAGACGAGCGTCAACCCCTCGCGCTTCGCTGGCGCTCTCGGCGTTATACCAGAAGAGGCGATCGATAGAAATATGACATAACGGGGTAATTAAACATTCATTTAAGCAGTTCTTCACACTCTTCACCCTCCTTTCTCTCTCTCTCTCTCTCTTTCTCTTTCTCTCTTGTCGCACGGCCGACTGGAATTGGAAACCGAACACTCTTTCGTATGAGATATACCGTAAAGACGAATTCGCGAGTGTCAGGATTCAAAGCGACCTGGTTCGTGAGATATTTCAAGCTTTTTCGATCGGGGAACAATGACTCTCTCTCCGTGTGTTCGAGACAAGGGGGAGAAATGTTCCCTCTGATCAAAATGCTTACACTAAAATGAAAATATCTACGACCCCGCGGCAATAAATCGAGTTTATTCTACTCGGTGCAATCGCTTCCCCGTGCGCTTTAATAAGCATGAAACGATCATTTGCGTCAATTAAAATTCAGGTATTTTGCGAAAACGGCATGCGACGGTTTTCGATCGCGTTCCCGATGTGGGACCTCGCGAAACCGTACGAGAGATATAATGCAAGCCTCGTCGTCGAGGTTCATGAAGAAATAACGTCAACGCGACGCGGAGATCGTGTGATCGCGCGCGAGTTATCCGATCGTGAAAGCCACGGCGGGGAGGGTATACGAGCTTGGCTTGGGCTGGCACGCTCGTACTTTCTACTACGGGCGCTCATCGCGAGCTACGGACGATAGCGAAGTGATAAAACCACGCGAGGAGAGCCGGACACACCGCCGCCGTCCCACTTTCCGACCGAGATAGCCGCGGAGATAGCTCGACGCGGTGTTCAGACACTTTTCTGTATAAAGGAGGAAGATCCCGGCGTGCGAGGAGTCATTGCGTCACATTCCCCACGCAACGTCGTGCTAATAAGATGAACAAATAAATGAAATGGAGCTACAAGCTCATGGACCTATGACGAAGATTATCTCGGATGAAAGTTCAATCTTTCAAATCGTAACAGGTCTTATTTTGGTCTTGATTGTAGGTTTCAGAGTCCTCGACTTCTTGCGACTAAATTTTAATTTTGTCAATCCTCCGAATCGAGTATTTTCGATACTTTCAGAATACTAAACTTAGGCCACATTTGTCTCTTCCATTGATTTTTCTTCCATTCGAATGCCCCCAAAATTATTGAAACTTTGTTTATTCTTCTAGTATAGTTGAAGACTACATAGACGTTTTCTGAAAAATAACTTGTTAGGCTAAGTATTTCATTTTTCATGATTTTTAAATAAAAATGGTTAACAGTTACTGTTATCTAAAAATTCATAACTTAGAAAACACAATTTAAGAAAAAAATTCTTCTAGGCTTTTTTATAGACATAGATGTTGAAAAAAATATGGGTCGGTCTGCAGACCCGACATCTTTCAAAAAGTATTCTATGATTATTTGCGAAAATAAAAATCGAAAGTTAAAAGATGGAGAAAACGTGCTCAGGAGACAAAAGAATTATTGTTAAGGCAAAATATTTTCTTTTTATACAAAATTATTAATATAAAATAGTACAAAAAGATACCGTCAATACAAATTAAAAAGATTTTATTCGCCGCGAGCTTGGCAAATAGTTCATCGCATACTACTACATTGCGTTGTACATAACAAAAATAAATTTCTTTATTATTTTTATGAGAGTGATTGTGTAAGAGATGATTGAATACAGGAAAACAAGCTGGAATCTTCTGACATACGTCGAGCGGTATCCAGAGTCATTTGTATCCACGCGCGATTTAAACTGTTGGACATTTAGTTAAACAAAAGTTTTCCCCAGTAGAGCTGTTAGTTCTTCCTAAGTTTTTTTGTAGGGAGAAACAGAGATACAGATTTTACTTAGTAAGAAAAATTCTTCTCTTATCAAAACAAAAATACGTTTGCTGATCATTACGGAAATAGATCGAACAGTTACAATTACAAATCATTTTTCATCATTTGTCATTTTAACAGACATTCAATGCTTGAGATATTATACTACACTAAGAGAAGAAATATCTAAGAAATAGTAAATATTTATTCAAAATGTTACGAATAATATATATTTATTTATACTAATATATATAAAATGTTTTTCAAAAAACTATATATTTTTTTTAATTTTAAGAAAATCTTAGCTTTCCATGAAAGTAACTGTTTGTTCTATTTAAATAAAAGAATTTCGATTTGAGTAAATATGTTAGAATGCTTGCAAATAACATTATTTGTTGAATGTGTACAAGATTCATTGTGAATACAATTTATAATATCAGTAACACCAAGAAATATAATAGCAAGCGTCGGCAACCAGAAGCGGTTTGTTCGAAGACAAATGAAACTCTCGCGTCACGATAGTCCGTGCTAGTCCCTATAAGATAGAGTCTGGCAGGTATATGTTTCTCCTTATTGGTCGAAACAAGGTTTGGAAACAAGGTTTTGGAAAAACATGGCAGAACCGATAGAAATTGTCATGAGAAGCAGGTTAATTTGAAAAGTAAAATGAGAAAATTATAAACAATTAGAGTAGTCTTTTTTTATTAAACTGAAATAAATAAATAAAAACATAATTTTGATTGTAAACTTGAATCATTATTAATCTACAGGAAGCGAATAAAGTAAAAAGCCTTTCTGATAATAGTTCTTACATCGTGGAACACAACACGTTGGCATTTTGAAATCTGAAAATTCATATTTCATATTGCACTATTTTATCAATTGCCTTTTTAGATACTGTTCAGAATAATATGAAGTTACGATGACAATTTATATAATGAATATAATCTTTTTTATAATATCACAATTTTTAATTAAATTAACTTTTTTATTTTACCTTGAAAACAACACACAATAATTTTACTTATTTCTATTAACAATTTATAGCCAAACTTTCATCTTGTAACGCGTTAAATACCAGCTACGTTCGTACATATACGGTCGTCATGTTTTTCCAAAACTAGTCGAGTGGCCGGACTCTATCTTACAGGGACTCTAATCTGCACGAGCTCGCATCACTGCTGCCAAGCATAGTCAGAGCGAGATAGCTGCTGTTATGTGGTGCGTGTGTATGTGAAATATCACGGCAAAAAAAATGAGTGCTTGCGAAGAAATAGATATGGTATCCGGACATCTGAAGCGTTGCTATTTCTTTCCCCAAATTTTTGCAGAAAGAAATATTTTGTTGTTAATACAACTAATATGTTGAATGTTATTTCTAACTTCTTCGTTTCTAGCCTTTGCATTGTTAGCAAATCAAATTTATGAGATTTTTGTTGGATTAACTGCGCAGAGAGAGCGCAGAGCATTTGTATTTGTTACAGAAGTGTTATTATAGCAGCAAATTGAAAGTAACAAATCATTTGTTTTCATAACAAAATTGTTTGCTATTCTATATTACCGACTATTTGTTATGGGTATTTTGTTAAATTAGCATAACCATTTTTCTCAGTGCAGTTGATTCTGAAAAACGAGCACTTCTTAAATGTGGACATAAATGATCCAGGTTACCACTCGGAGAATTAATAGAACGTAAGTTATGGATATGACGCGAAATTGAAATTTTCAGCTTTTATAGGTTTTTATTAAGTTAATTTTGAATAGATCCAAGAAAGTAAATCCAAGAGTCTTTAACTTCATTTGATTAATTTATTAATCGCATTAATACAACGCAGCACTGAAATTTATAGCTCTTATAGGTCATTATTTCAGTTAATTAAGCAAAAAATTAATATATAAAAATACACACATTAAAAGGGAAAAGATATTTAAAAGATAAAATAATAGTGGGTATTGATAACATATTTGCTCTTATATTCTAATATATATATATATATACTTTTTTACTGAGAAAGACGATTTCTTCAAGTGAGAAAATATACAATTTTTTAAACTGTAACTTTTCATGACGGAAAGCAATTTTTTATTCTATTTAAGTGAAATAATTTTTACATTTAACTAGATATGTTATCAATATTGAATAAATGTTTATTTCCTAGATCTCTCTCTCTCTCTCTTTCTCAGTATATTAATCTGCCCGAAAAATAGCAACGTCGATTTCGTCTCGAGCGCCACATCGAGATACTCCTCGGGGGCACCCAGTCGCGCGATACCATTCTCTTCCCCGAGAACGGTCGAGATGCATTTCATATACGAACGAAACGCCGTTCGCTCTCTCTTGCCGTCGGATTATCTTCGCGCTCGAGCCGTTTCCGCCCATCCATCCGTCCGCCGATCGATTGTTCGTCCGCGCGGTTGTCACGCGAGCTTATCTGTTCCCCACCGGCGATGACTAGCGAACTAATTCGAGCATCCGCGGGCGCAAATTAGCTGGCTGTTTATCCGGCGGCGACCTTATCAGGTGAACTGTGGTCTGCGCGCGCCCTTCGGCGGGTTTGGCCGCGCGTGCCACGCAGTTCGGTTCAACGAACTTCGCGAGAACAGTCACCGCCGGTGTCTCCGAGGTTAATAATCGGGGTTGCGCGACTTTCTCTGATCCGATTCGTATCGCGTGTTGTCGTTGGACATCGACCCGACGCGACCTCCCTGGCCCAACTTGCTGTCTTCCTCGGGCTCTCGCCGCGGCGTGACCTCGCGATGTTCTCCAATCAGGATCTCGATGGTGGTGACACGCGGTAAAAGGCCGTGGAGTTTCGCGGATAAGTGAGTCGCGTGCGGCTCACGAGAGGACCCGCAGGAGGGATCTAGGGGCATCGCCACATCGCGTGCACGAAATGAGAGACTGACGAGGGTGATGACACGGAGGTATTTTTAGGACCGGTGAGAAAGAGAGTCTGGCGTTAATTGTAAGGAAATGTCGTCTCGAGATTTCGAACCGGCGAGAGCTCGAGAGCTCGCGAGATTGTTTTTCGCGGGGATTTAATTCGTACCGTTATACTCGACCTCTACATGCAGAAAAGGGATTAGCTGCAGGCTAAAATATTAGCAGTTAAGAAGCCGTTGAAATAAGGACAGCTAAAGTCATTGCTACTGAAACTAAATTTATTTACTATTTGTAGCTTCGACGCCACAGCAAAAAGTATTCGCTGCTAAAAAGATACACACAATAGTAATAAAATAATATTCCTACTTTTTCAACAGGAATTTTATTTTTTAAGCAAAATGTTTCTTAAAGTGTTGCAGTGTATGGCTTATTTTATCTGAAAATTTTAACTATTTTATTTAACTGATTTTTGCTATTTAACTGATTTGATAATTTGCAGACTGATTTGCAGAAAAGGGATTAGCTGCAGGAGCTAAAATATTAGCAGTTAAGAAGCCGTTGAAATAAGGACAGCTAAAGTCATTGCTACTGAAACTAAATTTATTGGCTATTTGTAGCTTCGACGCCACAGCAAAAAGTATTCGCTGCTAAAAAGATACACACAATAGTAATAAAATAATATTCCTACTTTTTCAACAGGAATTTTATTTTTTAAGCAAAATGTTTCTTAAAGTGTTGCAGTGTATGGCTTATTTTATCTGAAAATTTTAACTATTTTATTTAACTGATTTTTGCTATTTAACTGATTCGATATTACATTGGACTTGAAGAACTCGCCTTTACTCAGATGAGATTCGACTCGCCGAAACTCTAGATTATGCCTCTCGCCTGCCTTACGCTACACCACTCTTCTCCGATTAATAGATTTATTATATAATGTCTACATATGCTGTAACAATTATATATAAGCGCAATTATATAAATTTCCAGCAATATAATTTGATAATACAAAAAGTAAACAGTTTAGTTGAAAATTATATTTTTTCGCAATTTTTTCTGTTAATTTAAAACTATAAATTAAAACTATTAATTAAAACTATAAATAAAATCTACTAGTTTTATTTCTACTCACGTTAATAGTAACATCTTTAATAGCAACACGTTAATAGCGACATGCTTCTTATATTTGACGACGTAATGCTTGTACGCGAGAAGTGATAGCGCGAGCTCTGTAAATTTAATTCCTTACAGAGTTGAACGCTCGAGATTCACGTACGTAACATATTTAGATACAGCTGCCACTTTCTTAACTACTCGAGGAAATGTGCGCTTCCAATTTTAACTAATAGATTTGTATCTCAAAGCGAATACATTTTGACTGTGACAGTCAACTCGTAGCAATGATTAGCAAAACGATTAGCCTTTCAGTTAAGTCCGAATCAGCTATTTAGCTGATCCCACTAAGTCCTTTCTTTGCGTGTACGCCAACTAATTTGCGAGGAATGGCGTATGGACGGTGTTTCGAGATTTCTATAAGTTACACATGACAGAACAGAAAGTTTTTCTACCTGCGCCATATTGGAGCGTATTTACGAAAAATTAATGATTCGCGTTATTCCGTCAGTGTTCAAGATGTTCTCTTATTGTCGTTACAATTGACGCCAGCCGGCGTCCCTCGTGCAGGCGGAGGTACTTGAAATAGATATGAATATGGTTACGATAAGCTCCAACGAGTCTCGTGGGTATTCGCGGCGTATACGGGAGGCGGAAGCGTTATCACGACCGGGAAACTTGGCGGTGCTCTCGGCTCTCATTGTTGTTCGATAGTTTAGGGAAACTTAATCACCTGGCTCGCGTTTCACGCGCGATAAATACCACGGCCTCAACGGCGCCTGGAGCCGCGTGAGGGGCGCGCATGAACGCAGATCGCGCGGAACAAGGCCCAGTTATTAATTACGCGTGTATCTCCGCATAGGTTCAACGAACCCAGGCAGGGTTAATTTGGTGAATTCAACTTTCTTCGGCGGGACTTAACCCGTGAGACCCCCGCACGACATTGAAACGACTAACCGCGAAGAAGGTGACGAAACCGAACAGCGGGACGAGAGAGCGAGGAAGAGAGAGTGAGTGAATGAGAGAGAGAGAGAGAGAGAGAGAGAGAGAGAGAGAGAGAGAGAGAGAGAGAGAGAGACTGATGAACGGGAAATGTTTGGCAATTGTTTCTTGTTAATTTTAAATGAACTTCAAGTACGTGTAGAGCTCAGATTAAGCAACACATTCTTCCTCTTCCGAGAGTGTATAAGTATTAAGGTAGTTGGTCCATACACCCAGTTTCTTAGGAAACGTTTTAAATTCTAACAATATATTAATGTAAATACGACTTACATACATGTAAAATTAGAGAAAGATCGATCGTACCGTAATAGAGATAATCGGAGTCAAAGTTAGCACTATGTACATATATCGCAGATGCCTGAATTGCTTCTGACATCACGTGTTTAACTCTCTAGCGACTAAACTACTCTTAACAAGAAACAAAGAAACAATGAAAAATTTGTTAGAAATATTACAAAAAAGTATAAAGTCGTTGATCGTTCAGATTTCGAAAAAATTGATATGTACAGTACACAATTTCTTAGATTTCGAAAAATATATAAATATATGAACAAAAAATATATTATGAAAAATGTATGAAAAATATATAAGCTAACTCTGTAAAGATCTGCAAATTGTATGCGCCATATTTCTTTTAATGTCTCTTTGTTAATTATCTTTTTAATTTTAGAAGTCCTAGAAGCTTGTTCAAGCGATAAAAGGGGCTTGTAGAAATATTAGAAAAAAAATTACAGAACCGTTATTTGTCTAGTTCTCGAGAAATTGATATGGAAAGTACACCATTTCTGGCTGCAGTTGACGTACATGACAGCTATTACCTGGCATTTCTCTAGCAGCGTTCATTGGTCTCTAATACCGCCTATCAATATATCTGATATTTTTACGCAAATGTGCGTAACGCAGGTAGCTCCAATAGAAAATATTTAAGTGCCAGAAAGGATTATTTCTTTACGGATTTTCAAATGTTTTGTAAGTTTGACTGATACTCTCTTGCGACACTGTCGAGCTCGAGTATATATATATCATAAATCATACTTATAAACATTTAACATAGATTTATCAGCGCGAATCTCTCTTATAACCTTTTCACAGGATTGCCTTTTAACGGATTAGCTATATCGAGAAATAACATTTCTCGTAAATATAAATAAATGAATACTCTTGCACGCGTTTTTGTCCGAAAGACCATTGTCACAAAATACCCACGCGTTTTCGATTTGAGGCATCTTCTCGTGTATCCCACCGCCCAGATAACATTTGATCCGTAAGCCGGACCGGACCGGACGTGTGTGATCCTGCAGCTGAAATGAAATACGCCTCGGTTTACGCGTTCGGGGCTCCATCAGAATCCGCGCGGGAACGCGCCGTCGTAACGAGTGCGAGAGCATGCGTCACGTTTGGCGCGTGCGAAAGCGGAAAAAGCGCGCGATAGTAGCCGCGAAAAAAGCCGCGCCGGGGCCGGGTCGACGAACCCTCGCGTAGGATTAATTTGGCGTGCTCGGTAACTTCCTTCAACGAGACTTAACCCCGCGCGACCCCGACTTGACACCCGGCCGAGCAGATATAAAAATGTCTGAAAATGAACGACGGGTGCGGCCGGCGGTTAAGAGACGCATATGGTGTGTGTGTGTGTGTGTGTGTGGTACGCATGCGTGCGCGCGCAGGCACAGTACGACGAAATCTAGAATTAACTTCTGGCCGGGCGTGAGATGGCGAAATTAATTCGCGCAATCATTCACGCGTGATTGAACGGTCACGCTTCGCGGCAACCCTTCAATTCAGCCGCGGGACCGTGCGATCACTGTGATCGCGAATTGCCCGTGCCGCGCGCAGTTACGAAATTACATCCCCGACGGGATGAGGGCGCGCGCAGGAGCTCTCGACCGTCGGTCTCTCGCGTTCCCTTGGGCGGGCCCGGGGGGGTAATTACGTCTCTTTCTCTTACAATTTCGCGTGTATGCCTGTGACACTGAGTAAACTGAATGTTATTTCGACGAGGTCGGGTTCTGCCTCCCGCAGAATAGCGAGGACGATAAATATCACTCAAACGGGCGAAATCCTCTTGTTCCTCTTCCCTTCTTTTCACCTTCGCCCGGAGAAATCTCTTTTTCTCTCTCTCTCTCTCTTTTCCTTTACTGTCTCCTCCTCCTCCACTCTTTGTTTCCTTTCATTTTCTTTTTACGCTTCTCCCCGCTTTCATCACTTCCCCGTGCCCGTCTTTTTTTCCACGCTAGCGAATGTTAAACGCGCTGTCACACAGGAGCGAGACGTCTGAAAAATGAGAAGATCTCTCTCTCTCTCTCTCTCTCTCTCTCTCTCTCTCTCTCTCTGTTATTATTATCGTAAAATCTATATCTGTGTGAAATGTCGCGTGGCGGCGACGGATGTCCGCGAATGTCCCGATAAAAGCGACGGCGACTTGAGCGCGGCGGCATGGATTTTCCTTCGATGAGAGATCGTTTTCCGAAAATAGCTATGACTCTCGTTACGTCACCAATCCACGCTACTACCGCGCCTACTTTGCGTATTGGCTTCGGGGGCGAATCTCGTCCCGCGGGGGCGATCGAAGCGGTCGGGGAACGAACAGTGGAAACGTCCCTCTCGCTCTCTCTCTCTCTCTCTCTCTCTCTCTCTCTCTCTCTCTCTCTCGCTCATTCTTTCTCTTCCCGCGTTCCCCTCCCGCTCTTTCTTCCCTCTGGATATCGTCGCGCAACAGCGTGGGTTCAACGAACTCGAGATGACGTGATACCGCCATGTTGGGAATTTATTATCTGAGTCCGTTGTCCAACGACCCTCGACTGTTGCTTTTTTTGGCGCGCGCGTGCACACACGCCGCGATTCGAGCACGCGTTCTTGGCTTAGTTTCTTCCCGATTTCACAGCGAGGGGCGCCGAGACGACGCGGGGTGCACGTCATGCACGACGTGCGCGCCGTCGTCACGCCGTCGTCGCGCGGTCACGGATGACGGAGGAGGTCCCGGCCGTGTAACGCCGTGCCGATTTTTCACTCTTTTTCCATTCCTTTTTTGTTTCGCCGCGATGGGCGGTTGCTGCCGCGCGTTTGTGACTCGCGCGGTATCGCCGTGCGCGATACGCGCAAGTTTACGCAAGTGTCTTATCGTGCCGGGTTCGTTACCGTTATCTGCGAGAACGCGGAACGATAAAGCGCCTAGGTTCCGTATAACAATGTTTTCGTCATAGCGGGCGGTTAAGAGGAGGAGGAAGAGGATGGCGCAACTACGCGCTCGCGTGTGTTATCCGAATGTTATCCCGCGAATAGGGTGACACGTTCACTAGTCGGCACTCCTGCCCGCGAATTTTGTCATCATTAAGGTGGTCGGTCAGTAAATCCATTTTCTTAATAATACATATTTTTGGATTTTAGCAGCATGTCAGTGAAAACACGATCCATACACGTGTAGAATTAGAACAAGATTGACCGTAATAAAGATCATAGAAAGTCGAAGTCAGCGTTATTTATAAATATCGCAAAACTACTCCTTATATCATGTATTTAAATCTAGCGACCCAACTATTCTTGCACTCCTAATGAAAATCAGATAAACAATGAGATTTATAAATATAAAGAATTACAAGTTTATTGACTATGTGGATTTCAAGAAATTGTTATACAAAGTACACAACTTCGGATTGAAATATGTGACATATATGACAGTTGTAAAGCTTTGGCAATATTGCATACGCTACATCTCTCTTGGTTAAGCATCTTTTTCAAAATAGAATGGCTAAATAACCTTAAGAAAAATTGTTACATGATTGTGCGTGATAATGTACAAATTTTCTTCAATTAATAGAGATGCGAGATTTGTTGCAAATATCGCAAAACGATATAGGACTTTTATGTTCACCTCAATCCTTTCTATGTTCCCACGAACGTTGCGGAGACAAATCTGAGACATTCTGTGTGTTATTTTTATAAATATATGCCGAACGTGGGCAGAGTTCCAACCATAACTCGCATAAATATACTAAAGCACAAGAAACGATGTTTATAAATTTTTCAACATTACATAAGCTGATTGATATTCTGTTGCAATAATATCAAAATTGTATAACAATTGTATAACAAATCTTATTTATCAACATTTAGCACAAATTTGTCGAGCATTTTCGTGTTGTATTAAAGGGATATTAAAGCTGTTACCTTTTTAACATTATTGTCACAGCTCAATTATCTTAAGAGGTGTAAGGAGATTTATTAATTATTATCTCTTCAATTTTTTTTATAATTGTACATTTTAATATTTGGTAAAATCCGCGCGAGAGTGCCGACTACTGGGCGTTTTACTGGCCTGTGTCGCGATTCTTTTTTTGGGAGAAAACGGTGGCCCTAACGTCCATCCAGGATCGCAATGAATCTCGCGAGAAACGACGGCCTTGGGAAATAAGAGAGGCTAATCGACGACAGGTGGGGTGAGGAGAAAGAGAGAGAGAGAGAAAGATCCGCCAGCGGAATCGTGCACGAGGTCTCCTGCACTGCGAAACGCCATTTCTCGGCGTAACGCACGCCAGGGCTTAATTGCCGTCGCGGAATAACTCCCATGAGACGTCATTGTTATTATGAAGCTTGTTCCTCGCGGCCGTGGTCGCGCGGGCTGAGTAAACGCCTGCCTAGAGCCCACGTCGCTCCTCTTTTAACGACTGTGCGCGCACACACGCACGAATATCCCACGACGAGAGCTAGGCCGCCGAAATTCACTCGGGCTGAGGTCGCGCTTTTATGGGATATTCGCGAATGTTTCGGCGAAACGTTAAATTCGGATTAATCTCCGTCAACGCGCCGTATCCCCGATAAAATCGTCGCGACGTACAATCAACGCGTGCTCTTCTCTCTCCCTTTTCCCCCCGTTCTTTTTTCTACTCTACGAAGGCATTCCAGGTGAGAGATGTGTAGAGCTATCTAGATCTGGCGGAGAGGTAATTAACACGATTAGCACCGGCGATAACTCCGTGGGTCCCGTATGCGAAGTGTCTACATCGCTGTTTTACTGCAATCCTGTAAACGAAGGGAACAAAAAGAAAGGAGAAAGAAATAGCGAGGGACCGTAAATGAAAGCGACCGATAGCGAATCTGCGTAAAATATGCTGCGGAGATTTTATGCCCGCGTCGAAATCACCGATAAAGACCTGTGTCCACTTATAGAAATAGAATATCGATGGCTGACAAGTGATACCTCGTACGTGCGAAATCGGGAGTTTTCCCTGGAGGGACAGAAATCTGAAAATTCACTTCGCTCTGAACGATCGATTATTTTCTGTACTTTCCAGTTTGTTTTGTAGAATTTTTAGGAAAAAAGATTAAACGTGTCTAACAAGTCGAGAGAGCAAATAATTGGATTAAAAATCCGAAAATGGCCATTCCTGCAGATACGAGGTGTCATTTCTTAGTTATCGATATAGCGTTGAGAAAAACGTAAATTAAACGCAATGTCATTGAGTTACACATAGTACCTTAAGTATATCGTTCGGGATTCTCATACTAGATATACAAAAAAATCAGAGGCAGGAAGATGTAACATTAGAAAAAAATACTGTATAAACAGATTCTTTAAGAAAAGACTATATAAACAGACTCTCTACGTATAAAACATGCTCTTTAAGGGGATGCACTACTTTGTTGGATCAGAAAAATGTTTGTTGTCAAGAATTTTAATAGAGAAAAGTACTAAAGCGATGGAGATAGAAGTGTGATTTTTTTTAGAAATATTTATTAATTTTTATAGATTATGCTGATATTTTTTGTTATTGCAGATTATCTAATGGACATGTAGATGGCATTAAAGAAGTGAGGATGATTAAAAATACACCTCCACTTTGCGAAAGTGATTGAGAGCCATTGATGGATTTGAAACATAAAAACATAAAATTTTCTTAATTTATGTGAATTTATGCATCAGTTGATCTACAAGCAATATTATAAATTGAAAATTGATAAAATGCTTTTAAAACATTATAATATCATTTTCGGCGAAAATTTCTATCTTTCCTTACATTTAAAATAGAAACCATTACAAATATTATTTTCATCGAAGTTCATTTTTTGGAGGATATATCTTTTATAAGTATATTAAACCTCAAAGTGATATCTTTAAAATCTTTTTAATAATCACTTCTTGCATACACACATATACACAAACTTGAAAAATATGAAAGAACGAATTTAAAGCTTTTTTTGTGTGTTATTTTATATTTAACACTATTAGAGTTTGACTATTTACATTTAATCAACTATAAGAGTTGTAAAGTACACCCTCTGTTTCCTCGAAGAAGTTTTGCTGAGCTACTTTTTTTACAAGTCTTTCTGACCCCCTGTGATTCGTCTAAACTTCAATGCTCGACAGCTTTCAGTCGTTCGGTATCGAGCTATTCGTCGAGAATTTTATTTTGAGGATCAATTTATGCCTTTCATTCTGATGACTTTGAGTAAAAATGTACATCCTTCATTAAAAATGCAAATTGTTAAAAAAGCAGCAGAATTGCTAGAAAAGCAATTTCAATCATTTCTGAAGCAGAAAGTATATGCACACCGTTGAAGCTTTTTATTCCGTGAAAATAAGTGGTGCCATTTAGTAGAGTGCAATTTTAAATAAGTCATTCTCCGAACGTTCTCTGAACGATCGGTCTACTTTGGGACTTGCATATATTATGCAATATATTCGTAAATCAGCGCTCCAAAAATTATAAAATAATTTAGATCCAAAACTTTTTGCTGAATAGAGCAAAACTTGGCCGCACACTTTCAAGATGAAAAATCTTTGGGTACTCGAGTACCCAAAGATTTTTGTACCCAAACAGAGAGTTGGAGAATGAACTCTGTTGTTATTTGGGTGTAACCTGAAAGTTTCCGAACGGTACGAAGTGCATTCGGGTAAAGTTTTCCGACACAGCCTTATTGAGGTACTATTCCTAATGATACTTGGTACGCGATTTATCTCTATCTCTTTCACATTTCGTCTTTGACACAAAAAGTATCAAAAAAAGTGTCACAAAAGCGTCTTCGGCACTTGAGTCCCTGTTCGGTCTCGAGCTTGACATTCTCAGGGTTGTTAGTCTCGATTCTGTAACTCTCGAGATCTACGTGAGGTTCGCAGCCGAGATTAGGTGAAAAAAAAAAGAATTTGTGCGGCTCTATACGACGTATACGCCGAATATTTTTCCCATTTATTAATAACGATCTTTTTCCAATTAAATTATATATTAACCCAGACAACATAATGTCTAAAATCGGGACATAAGATGTCTTAAAGATAATCTTTAAGACGCCTTAAAGACATTTATACGTAAATCGTCTGAAAGCCATCTTAAAGATAATCTTTAACCCTTAACTGGCATACTTCACCATAATCACATAGCTGGCACACTGAGTCGTTTGAGACCCCAATCACTAAAATGTTTGCTACGTGGAAGCTATTGATTTTTTTCACTGAAAAAATTCCAAAATAGTTCTCGAATATCGACTTAAAAGTTGTCATAGCTTATTTTGATAAATTGTAAAATTGAGTATGAAAAAAAAATTCGAGAACGTAAACAAAAACGAAGAATGACTTCACTAAAACGCTGGGACTTCTGGTACCCCAGAGTGCCAGCTAAGGATTAAGACGTCTTATGTCCCGATTTTAGACATTACGTTGTCTGGGAATTTGATCTTAATAAAAAGAAATGAAGACAAGAGAGAAAAAAGGCGACTTGATCGAATGCACAATATTTCGTGTTTGATTGTAGAGTGGAAAGCTCAGCGCTGCAGTTGGTGTGCCCGCTGGATTCTCGTCCGGTGCAGCTAATCTTCCGAGGATTGCAGGTGGTCAGGGAGAAGCGAGCGCTCCTTCGAGATGTCTCGGGGGTCGTCAAGCCGGGCGAATTATTGGCCGTTATGGGCCCTTCAGGTATGTAAATACCCGCTGTATCACACGGTGGATCTCGCGCACGTGTTCTCGGATGTCTTTCTCACGACGTGCACACAACAACCGATCGCGCATCAAAACAGCAATTTCTGTGCAAAAAGCTTGAGACCTATTTTGGCAAAATAGCAGGATAAACTTGGATATGATAGCCGTATGGAAAAGATCATACGCTGTAATTTCTGCAATAATTTCTGAAATAGTGCGCTTCAAAGTCATTTTCAAAGATAATCGATATTTATAGTAGTTTATGTGTATGCATTCAAATAGCAAAACGTACTATTAAAGCTATTTTTTTCGTCATCATGCCCGAGTTTATTCTATAAGAAAAGAAATTATATTTAGTTCACGAAGTTGGATCACATTTAGTTAAGGGGATGCTGAAGTCGATGACGAATTTGAACAATAAAAGTTGATAACGTAAAAACGTCAACACGTTTTCCTTTTCGTATTTCTTATGCATATAGAACTTACGTAATGTATATTGCTTTGTTATCATATTTAGTGGAAAACCACGCATGTGTAGAAATCTTTCTGCAAACTTTTCCGATATTCTTATTTCCGATATGCTGAAAACTTTACCGACAGCATATTGACAGCATACATTTTTCTGCAAAGTTTACATCGTATTGGTTATACAGAATTGCCAATGCTTTTACGCAATGAAAGTACGTGCACAAATAAATAGGAACATTGCTCGATGTGTGACGAAAACGAAGAAAACCTTTTTAAATGTAAAATCTCAAGCTGTCAGTCAATATAATATTTGCTTAATCTAAAAATTGCGTAGCTTGTATATATAGAAAGTGTGGATGCTCTAAAATAAAAATCTTGATAAACATTGCTGTTTTGGATTAGACAAATATTACTCTAATTGACAACTTGAGATTTTACATTTTAAAATTTCTTCCTTTTCGTCATATATTGAGCAATGCTTCTATTTATTTTTGTACGTATTTTCATTGTATAAAAGCATTTGTAATTTTGTACAATCAATACGACGTAAATTTTGCAGAAAAATTTCAGTATTCTGTCGATAAAGTTTTCAGTCTCTCTTAAAGGGATGCTGAAGTCGACGAACTCGAACAATGTCGATTACCCAGACATGATTATGATTAACATAATCCTGTTTTCCTTTTCGTATTTCTTATGTATACAGAACTTATGTAAATATCTATTGCTTTGTTTTACCATAATTAGCGGAAAACTTAACTATACATAAGTAAAAATCTTTCTGCAAACTTTGGAGTTTCTGAATTCAGTTGCGAAGGTTTTTAAGGACAACAATGTCCTTAAAAATTTTTCTGCTTGAAGCATCCACATACACTTTCGGTATGTACAAGCTTCGAAATTTTTGGATTAGGCAAATATTACGTTAACTGACAGCTCGAGTTTTTATATTTAAAATTTTTTTTTCGTTTTCGTCACATATTGAACAATGCTTCTATTTATTTCTGCATGTACTTTCATTGTGTAAAAGCACCCAAGCAAAAATTGAATCTAGTGATTGTCTAGTAATGAAAAGAAAAAGAAAAGTTGGGCCTTACATCGCTATTAGCTAGGAATGTAACGCTCACTTCATCATAGTGGCTGTACCAGAAAAATTATCTAGTAGCTAGATACAAAAAAAAAATAACTTGTAACTATAATTGGTATAGTTACTGGACAGTTCTGATATCCAGTTTCTATTTAGAATTTACCGATGATTTTCTATCTCGTTACTGTGTACCCAAGTACGAATTTACTACTGGCATCAAAGTGGCCCAGTACCGATTTATGATTATTACTAGCATAGTACCAGATGCCAGTACGGATTTAGTATTGGTGTGATACTGGGATGATAGAAAAGGATCAGTATCGGAAAACAGTACTGTCACAGTACCGAAAATCAGTACTGTATCAGTATAAAAAAATATTGATTCCTAACACTGGAGAAGTACTTATTCCCAGTACTGGGCCAGTATCGGTTCCTAGTAATTTTTACTATTTGTAATCGTTAATATCACAACTATATAGTATGGAAAGAAAGATCAGACTATGGCTAGGCGCTGCTCTCGTTTGTATACTATACATGTCTATTTTTAATAGTCATATGAGGAAAAATCTTCAGGGCGACGGCTGAAATCGAACTCGTGTCTTCCGGTTGTCAGGCAAGCGTTCTTACCACTGAGCTATCTAGGTTTAGTGACCTCTTCTGTTTTCCCATAAAGGACATTGGTACACTGAGAGAAGAATTTAATAAATATTTTCAAAATTTGGTTACTATTATTAAATGGTAGACGTAAATATAGCGGGCCAAAGCTATGGCAATACTTATTAATTAATTTAGTTCTGTAAAATAAATTATTTATTTGACAGAAGTAAAATTTATTTGCTTCCAGAATATATTTGGTAAATAAAACTTATTGAATAGTTGAGCAAAATAAGCGATTTTGTAATAGTTACAAAATTTTTGGTAGGTTCAACCAACCATCTGTAATAATAGATATTGAAACGATGTAATAGCTGCAAATGAATGAATTTTTCGTTGTGCTGCAACAAAACATACTTATACTGGTAACAAAATAGAACTCGTACCTACTGAATCTTTTATTACATTGGATATAAGAATTTCATAACAATTATTAAATATCTGTTTATAACTATAATATATTTCATATTAAATATTTAATATTAAGTAACTATTACTAAATTATTTAATTGAGGTTACTGTGAATGCAATTACGTCATACTCCCGATCTATTAAATATTTGGTAATTATTATCATATTTAGTATTAGTTACTAAGGATTCAACGAATTTCTGTAACTAAATGCAGTTTGTTATAGTTACCAGTCTTTTCTCTCAGTGTATCGTCCGTTTTTCGGTATCGGCACAATACTGGCCAATTATCCTCTATTGGCAAATTGTGTACGGTTCTTACTTGGATATCCAATACTGATTCTACGAAGAGGGCCAGTATCAATAATACAGTTTTTTTTAATATCGGGCCAGTACCGACAAACGACAAACACTTTTCGGTAACACCCCAATACACGTACGGTACGACTATCCAGTACCTAACCTTAGTACGGAGCCAATACCAATAATACAGCTTTTTGATATTAGGCCCAATATTGAGCCAATACCAAAACCGGACATTCGCTTTTCGGTATCGACCTAGTATCGGGCCATTTTTCCGTATTTGGCGAAACGTATACGATTCCTACTTGGGTAATCTTTTTTATCTAGCCACTATCTATGTAATTGGTACAGTCACTAGATAGTCCTGACATTCAAAAGATTGAGTAGGAATATTTAGCCAGTCACGAGCTAGTGACTGGCTAGAAAACTTATCTAGTCATTACTATCTAGCTACTAGTCTTGAAATCTGCTCTACTAGATACATTTTTGCTCGTCATTTGCTGTCATTTGTAGTTCTATACAACCAATTCAATTTGTAGTTCTATATAACGACGTAAACTTTGCAGAAAAATGTCAGTATTCTGTCGGTAAAGTTTCTAGCTTCAGCATTCCCTTTAGAGGATGCTGGAGTCGATGACGAACTCGAACAATGTCGATAATGCAGAGACGACTGTCATAATCACGCCATCCTTTTCGTATTTCTTGTATATATAGAACTTATATGAATGTGTGTTGCTTTGTTTTACCACATTCAACGGAAAACTTAACCATATACATGTAGAAATTTTTCTGCAAACTTTTTCGATATTCTTAAGTTTTCAAATGCAGATGCGAGAGTAGAGCCATGTTCTTCAAAATTCTTTTGTTTGGAGCATCCACACTTTCAGTATGTACAAGCTGCGAAACTTTTGGATTAGACAAATATTACACCAACTGGCAGCTTGAGATTTTACATTAAAAATTTTTTATTTGTTTTCGTCACATATCGAGCAATGCTCCTATTTATTTTTGCACGAACTTTCATTGCGTAAAAGCATTTGTAATTCTATATAACCAAATACGACGTAAACTGCAGAAAAATGTCAGTGTTCTGTCGGTAAAGTTTTCAGCTTCAGCATCCCCTTAAGCGCTCCATTATATTTCTGCCTGCACCCTTTCTTCGCGAATGTTTCGCTTCGCCCCGCGTGGCCACGGCGACGACGACGACGACGGCGTGTCACAGTTGTGGACTCTTTCCCGGGATTCGCTGCGCTCTTTCGGCACGCATCTCGCGTTATTATTTCTCGCGCGGGGTCTTAATCGCGTCAGTGTTGCGTGGACGTCGCGTGGAATTAAGTTTCTATCTTTAACCGCTTTTATGCGCAGCGACGAGATACATGTGTACGTATAGGGGCACACACACACACACACACACACACACACACACACACACACACAAATTGACGAGGTTGGCAATTTCGCCCGGCTGGAATATTTATCGCTGCCAACGGCGAGAAAGTCCGTGCGCGATCGTTTTCGGCGCATCACGCGTGTCTAGCAAGAATTTACCGATCTTAATTATTTCGACGAGAAGTTCCGGCGGCGTTTCCTTCAAAGCGCGCGCGCGCGCGTACAGCGGAACCGCAGCTTTACGACGCAATTAGACGCGTGCTCGTGATTCTTGACTCCTGTTTCTCATCGGTGCTTTAGCGCGGACATTCCATGAATGCACAGTATGCACTCGCGTTGCAGCGATTGCTACGTACTATAACTTTCCGTCGGGCGCAATGTTTTAGGTGTATAAATCCAGTGCCCTTACATCGACCTAGTCATAACACCATTTTGAATTTCAAAATTTTACCACCCTTATGCTGTTTTCAAGTGTCGACGTTAACCTCTTTGAAACGTCGGAATTAATCTCGCAAAACAGCAGTAGACACAAAAGCATTCATAAAGGAAGATATTCGACGCTGCATTCTTTTCGCACAAAATAAGAACGCCGCTGAAGCAAGTGAAATGACTCGTTCTGTTCTGGATGAAGATGCAGGGTCTTGTAAAACATGCAGGAAATGATAAAAGAGATTTTGTGAAGGAGACTTTGATCTTAAAGGCCAACAACTTTAAAAATCCATCGGTGTACCTCTAAAATTCAAAGACGAGGAATTGCAACAGCTACTA
Source organism: Odontomachus brunneus (assembly GCF_010583005.1). NCBI lineage: Eukaryota > Metazoa > Arthropoda > Insecta > Hymenoptera > Formicidae > Odontomachus > Odontomachus brunneus. The sequence goes on from NW_022639470.1 coordinate 1,626,429, forward strand.
GGTGGAAACTCTGCCCAAACATTACAGAAGCTCGCAGAGCAACTTGGAGTAACCATCCAAGTCGAAATTTGACTCTACTCTCGACCTTAATGTTTCATTTAATATCTATTTTGATACTTTGAAACCTACATCAACTGCTTTTGATTCTACTTAACCTATTAGCTTAGCTGAGAAGTTCTCTTTACAATCTACAAAACATTTGTGCGTTTTTTTGCCACTCAGACACTAGATAGAACTTTAGTTTTCATGATGCGTGGAAAACTTAAATCCAAAACCATGTAACTTTTTACTTTTAAATATTTTATTATGAAGTTTAGTATAGGTTTATATTTATATTATAATAAAAATGTTGTGTAAATTAGAAAACGGAAAACAAAATAAAATTCTGTGGTATTATAATCGACTTTTTTCTTTCCAAAAATTATAAGCCTGCCAAAGTTTATTTTACAGAAGAATGCTTTTTTAATGACATTTTTTAAAATAACTCTTTGATTTGGAAAATTATTTAAAAAATGACAACACATAAGGAATTTGCAGATTAAGAATATATTTTCCCTTTTTTCGTTTAGAAATATTTACGAGAAGTTATTAGATTTGCCATGACAAGAAGAGAGTTTTCACGGAAACGGCTGCTGTTTCGCCATTGTTTTGTTTTTCGTTTTCTAATGTACAGACTTTATAATAAAATATTAAAAAGCAAAAAAGTTGCTTGATCTTGAATTTGAGCTTTCCACGCGCGACAAAAGTATTTTATCATTTTAACCCGTAACAGGTACGGTGCCTTTTTAGTCAAGCTACAGGTACAGTGAGGTCCGGCGGACCCCAATAAATTTTTGCCATTTTTAACATGATAATGTAAGGTAGAAAGAAAAACGCTTTATAGTTCGAAAGTAATACTTTACAAATATTATATTATAACTAGACATATATAATAACAGTCGCAGTTTTTCAGTAATCTAAAAGAAAACGTTAATTGATTATAAAATAAACACAATGTGGACAGTGTTGAAATAAAATACACTGAAAGACAAATAATCGGAAAAAGAAAAAAATTTATGTTTCAATCTAAGTCCACAAATTATAGATTATATAAAAAATATAAACAAATATTATTAAATTAAATACAATATTAAAATCTTAAAAGGTTTTTAGATGCAATCGTTACAGATAGTGCTTGCACATTTGGTGCATACTGATTCATTACATCTAACATATATTTCTTTGGACTTCATATTTTTACTTTTAGGATATTTATTATATCTTACTCTGGATGGCAAAATAATTTTAGATCTTTCAGTTTCTTCAATTTTTAAAATAGATAAAATTATTAAATGCAATGGCTATATTGAGTTGTAAGACGTCTCTTAAGTTCAGATTCTACTGACTGAAAGGCAAAAGCTTTTAATCTTTTGCGTGAAGAATGAGTCATATTGAGCTGAAGATTAAGAAAATTATTTTCATAAAAGTAACATTAATGGTATAATGGGGTCACTGTGACTCTAGACGAAAAACAATTGCATATAATTTACAGCTACTTACAAATAACTCGATGATCTTGTCACTCTGAAAACTGTTACTCGAAAGGTACTGAAGATATTAACGCCATATAGTGGATAGTTTAGGAATTATCACAAAAATAAAATTAGTTATTAGTTAAAATGGGGTCCCTGGGGATCCCATTGTACTGGGACCCCATTTTAACTAATAACTAATTTTATTTTTGTGATAATTCCTAAACTATCCACTATATGGCGCTAATATCTTCAGTACCTTTCGAGTAACAGTTTTCAGTGTGACAGAAGAAAAGATCATCGAGTTATTTGTAAGTAGCTGTAAATTATATGCAATTGTTTTTCGTCACAGTGACCCCATTATACCATTAACGTTACTTTTATGAAAATAATTTTCTTAATCTTCAGCTCAATATGACTCATTCTTCACGCAAAAGATTAAAAGCTTTTGCCTTTCAGTCAGTAGAATCTGAACTTAAGAGACGTCTTACAACTCAATATAGCCATTGCATTTAATAATTTTATCTATTTTAAA
>NW_022639470.1:1628484-1632047 GCF_010583005.1 Odontomachus brunneus
TTTTCAGCCTGTTACGAGTTAAACATATTCTGATCATTCCGAATATACAGATAGTTCAGATCGAAAATAAGGTTAAAATTTCGATTTGAAGCGACAAGCTATTTCCATTCGATTACATCAACTGGAAAAGGTTCAGAAAGAGGTGCTTAGTCACTCTGCTTAGAGGACATTAGTCACTCATAAGAAACGTAACCTTTACGAAACGCGACCGCGTAAAGCTGCTGTCGAGCTTACGCACACCTATTTGGTTTAATTTTATATATCAGCTTTATTATAAAAGGCAGTGTACAAGATAAAATTTTTTTCATAATAAAATGATCTAATATGTGTAAAAGCTGCGCTCGTCAGATCGGTTGCGCCCGACAGGAAGTTACTTCATATTTGCGTCTGTGAATAAATTTCAGATGTATCCCTCGGTGGTCTCGAGATATCGCTTAAAGTGCGCGAGAATCTACTAATTTTCGCGGCGCAAGAAACATTACTGCCACCACGGACATTAACGAGAACGCATTATTATCGGTGTTACGCACGATGTCACGCGACGATTTTCTACGATTCGCCCGTTGGATCTTTTGACGCGTGATGCGCGGATACGCGAGGAACATGCTTGTCGACACAACAAGCTTGTACGACAGCAGCGCGGAGGTGTTAAATTGTTGTCTGACACATTTGTTACAGGCTGTGGTAAAACAACATTGCTGAACTGTTTGTCCGGGCGCGTTGGCTTGGACGGCGGTGAGATCTGGCTGAATCGCGAGAGGCTCACCAAACGGTGGCGCAGAAGAATCTGCTACGTACAACAGCAGGATGTTTTTTTCCCCGATCTCACTTTACGGCAGACGCTCGAGGTGAGGCTTAATCATCATTTACCCATCGATTATGACAACGAGGAGGCAAATCGTGGCCACGACGCGCGGATTCTCACGTCGACTCTTCGTCGCGAGCGTCGCGCTGATCTCGCTTCCTCGTGAGCGGCGTTGGACGCTTTCGCACTGAAAACTATTGCTTTATCTTATCGTTACTAATTAAGTGTCGAAGGAAGATGGAGCGATGCTTTCAGCGCGAAGGCCTTCCGAAGCGAACGCAACCGTAGAATGATCGATCGACGAAAATAAGCGGGAACGACCGGGCGCTTATATTGAGACAATCGTTGGATGCATCTCTGTTCCACCTCGTAGTAAGAGAAAAGGGGGAGAAACCACGCGTTTCCTCGTTTTCCACGAAAATCCCGCAGCCGCCGGGCGTGCCAAGACAGCCGCGCGCGCCTTTCACTCGATATTCATCACGACCCACGCGACCGGTAGGCGGGAATTAGGAGGACACCCTGTACGCGAAGATCGCGGGGAATGCAAATGCGGGCTAGAAGCCAATGCACTCTGCTGTGCTCGCGAGCGAGCGCCCGCTGCACTTGGGGGATTTAAGAGGTCTCGGGAAAATGGACGCGGACAGATATGTGCTTTGTCGTTCAGCCACTAATTGAATAAATATGTCGGTAGGCGGGTGTGTGCGTGTGTGCGAGCGAGACGACGTTTGCATCGGGACGAGACGTTCGCGCGTATCGAGACTCTCGCGTGCATCGAAAGAATTCGCAACGGGAACAATACGACCGAGCGCTCTCGCAGAGCAAACGCGATTACACGCCGCGCGGAATGCGTCAGAGAAGAAGATTAACGGGTGACGAGCAATTTAAGAACGGAGAGGAAACCGCGAGCTTTATTTTCTTATCGTCATCGCGCGTCGAGCCCCCACGTGCTGGAGGCGAACGCCCAAATAATCCGACCTCACATTCCACGATCGATCGGTCGCGACCGAACGGATTCGGGCAGTCTGTTCTACATCCCGTGACGGCGATCTCTCTCTCTCTCTCTCTCTCTCTCTCTCTCTCTCTCTCTCTCTCTCTCTCTCTCTCTCCCCCTTCCTCTCTCTTCCTCTCTGAGCTTGTTAAAACACCTATAACAAGAATATGGTAGAGAAAGAGCGAGTGAGGAGGAGGAGGAGAGAGAAAAAAGGCGTCACGTGTGGCGCCCACCCGTGCACGCGCGCTCGCACCTACGCGGCACGCGCGTGTCACAGGCGCGTGAAAAGGCGGCGGTACCGTCGTCGTAGTTCGTCTAGTCGCGACCGTTAGCGCGGGGAACGGCGATCCGGAGGAGGATCGGTACGGAGCAGCGGGGCGGAGGGCCGCGGGGTATCGCGCTCGCGCCCGGTGACGTCATAACTCGGTCAGTGAACCGGCGAGAGCGCGGCGTGCGTCTTACGGTTTCAAAAACATTTGGCGCCGCATCTATACGCACTCACGCACGCACGCACGCATCCGCACGGTGGCGGCGGCGGCGGCGGCGGCGATGCGTAGAGAGACACACGTTCCTCCATGGCCGGACACGCCGTTCCGCGCCTCTACAGCAGGATGACACTTTCTCTCGCTCACCCCGGACCCTCCTCTACCGATCTTTCCCGCTTCGCCGTTTCCTCTCTCTTTCCGTGTTGATCGTCGTGCGCTCCTATTATCTATGGTCGCACCTAACGGCCTACGGACCTGGCTTACCTGGATAGCTTAGGCGCGTCGAGGGCCTCGCGCGGCTAACGTAACGTTGTTGTGATCTTTGACCCTAAAGATAGCGTGAGTAGCCGATTTTCCAACCTCTTGGTAAGATAATTAATAGGTCACAGAGAGAAAAATTTATGATATTTGAAACTATAATGGCATAGTAAAAAGATTATAGTTAGGAATATCTTTTTTATAGTAAATGTCACCATAATGTTTGTAATATTTACAATACTCGTATAAGCATAGTATAACTATCTCATGTAAAACTTTTACCAAGAATTATAATTATTTGAAATAAAAAATATAGTAAGGTAGCAAATATTAAATGATAAGAGAAATTAACTATTTTATATAGTCAGTACAATTGGATATTTGAAAAATATGAGTACATGTAACTATATTCCCAAAGCGTGCTTTACTATACATATAAAGTAATAAGATGGTGACTATAAATGTGTGTTCATTTTGCTATATCTTCGTGTTTAAATGAACTATAAATATATGTTTGAGGCCAAAAATTATAAAATAAAGTGAGATTATAGTTATTCCAACTATTTTTTTCTCTCAGTGCGTTTGTCTTTGTCCGATTTCAAGAAAAACAAAGACATATGATTTAAATGTTTGTTAACATACTAAGAGGTTGGAAAACTTGGTTCTTATACTGAAAGCATTAACTTTAGAAAGGAAGCGTGAATAACTTGTGCTTATACTGGAAGCCTTAACAAGACTGAATTTAGAAAAATAATGATAACCTAAAGTATAATCATGATAGAGATGAGTAATTTTTATTCACTTAAATAATAAGTCACAGAAAAACAGTGGTATCCATTTCAGTGGATGCTGCACGGAAAAAAAGGTTTGGTTGAATTAACCAAATATCTGGTCGAATATGAACGATCCAGAAGTTCCGATTGAAGTAACCCGAATTCTGTTTAAGTCAACCAAAAATCTTGTTAACTTAAACAGAAACTTCGGGTTACTTCAATCGGAATTTCTGGATCGTTCATATTCGACC
>NW_022639470.1:1632057-1667057 GCF_010583005.1 Odontomachus brunneus
TAACTTTAGAAAGGAAGCATGAATAACTTGTGCTTATACTGGGAGCCTTAACAAGACTGAATTTAGAAAAATAATGATAACCTAAAGTATAATCATGATAGAGATGAGTAATTTTTATTCACTTAAATAATAAGTCACAGAAAAACAGTGGTATCCATTTCAGTGGATGCTGTACGGAAAAAAAGGTTTGGTTGAATTAACCAAATATCTGGTCGAATATGAACGATCCAGAAGTTCCGATTGAAGTAACCCGAATTCTGTTTAAGTCAACCAAAAATCTTGTTAACTTAAACAGAAACTTCGGGTTACTTCAATCGGAATTTCTGGATCGTTCATATTCGACCAGATATTTGGTTAATTCAACCAAACCTTTTTTTCCGTGCGAAATAAATGTTAGAAGGAGAGCTCGAGACTTTTAGTATAAATAATAGTTACGCTACCTTTCTAGGATTCATATAAAGACTCTATGTCTCTTGTACAGATATCCGGTTCTCGTGCGGGCAACGTAACGTCATCGCGACTCTTAATGCTAGAAAACTAACTGAGTAACTTTCACTCTTACTGAAAACCTTAACCCTAAAAAGATAACGAGAACCTACGATACGACTAAGGTAGGGATGAATAATTTTTACTCATTCAATACTTTACAAGAAACAGTGATAACCATTTCAGTGGGTCATAAAATAAATACTAGGAGCAGCTTAAAGCTTTTTTTAGTGAGTCAATGTTACACACACTATTCTTCTAGAATTAATCCTGTGGTAGATTCGATCTAGTAGATTAGTGAGAGTAACATAAACTCGTCGTAATCCCTCATCTTAGAAAGGTAGTGGAGTAATTTTCACTCATATTGAAAACTTTAACACACTATACAAAAGTAGTAATAACCTAAGATACGATTAAGATAAAGATAAGTAATTCCTTCACATCTCTTTAATATCTCACAAAAAACGGTAGTATCCACTTCAGTAGTGAAATAAATACTAGAGGCGAACGCTTAAGGCTATCCAGTACAAGTAAAAGTTACTCTCATGCTACTTTTCTAAGGTTATCCCCATGGCAATAACTCGATGTCCCTCATAAGTCGATACCGGATTCTCCTCCAGTGCCGGCGCAGAGTGATACGCGATAAACGCGAGCGCACCGGAAGATATCGCGCGAAAGCCGCTTTGTACCTCTTATCTCGCTTCTTGATCTCGCGTGCGTGGTAGTCGCGATTGTTTTATCGGAATAGCAAAGAGAGAATCCCGTCTGGAGGATGTTAAGTAATTAAAGGTGAGAGAAGGGTGTAGTGAGAAAATAGAATACTAAAAGGCAAGAAGGTTGATCTATGGCGCCGTGATAAGAGACCTAATCGCGCGCGCGAGTGAAGTCCAGTTCTAGCTGGGTATCGTCGCTATCTTTATTTAGACATAACTGGTATTCCCGGGGAGCACAATATCATCAGCGGCACTTTCTCTCTCCGCATAACGGGCTCGCTTGTGTAACGGCACGAGGAGAATGAAGAGAACGTTGAGAACGTTGAGAAACGGTACGTCCGTCCTCGGTCTCGGCCTCTAGATCCGTACGGGCCCCCGTTGTCGGTCGCGAGCGTAAAGGATGGTCCCGTGGCCGCGCCGGGCCTCAATGACGTGTTATCCTCGAGACCTGACGTTCCAACAGGCCCCGGAGATTCCGTTAGACACGAATTCGTTTGAAATTGTTACGCAAGCGAAGATTTCGTTACTTACTCGAAGACACGCCCAGACGGGTGTACATAAATTCGGCAGCAATTTTACAATCGATTTGCAAAACGTGCGTCTCTTATATAAGTGGTTCATACTTCATTTTATTCATATATACTATTCGTATTTGTCGCATAACGTATAATGATTAGGTCAAATGTGTCGTGTAGATTAGGTCAAACCGAACAAAAGTGTTCTGTACACTGAGAGAAAAGACTGGTAACTATAACAAACTGCATTTAGTTACAGAAATTCATTGAATCCTTAGTAACTAATACTAAATATGATAATAATTACCAAATATTTAATAGATCGGGAGTATGACGTAATTGCATTCACAGTAACATCAATTAAATAATTTAGTAATAGTTACTTAATGTTAAATATTTAATATGAAATATATTACAGTTATGAGCAGATATTTGATAATTGTTATGAAATTGTTATATCCCATGTAATAAAAAATTCAGTAGGTACGAGTTCTATTTTGTTATCAGTATAAGTATGTTTTGTTGCAGCACAACGAAAAATTCATTCATTTGCAGCTATTATATCGTTTCAATATCTATTATTACAGATGGTTGGTTGAACCTACCAAAAATTTTGTAACTACTACAAAATCGCTTATTTTGCTCAACTATTCAATAAGTTTTATTTACCAAATATATTCTGGAAGCAAATAAATTTTACTTCTGTCAAATAAATAATTTATTTTACAGAACTAAATTAATTAATAAGTATTGCTATAGCTTTGGCCCGCTATATTTACGTCTACCATTTAGTAATAGTAACCAAATTTTGATAATATTTACTAAATTTTTCTCTCAGTGTAGTAATTTACAAATACGTACGTAGATTTTTAGTTATTAATTGAAGAACATTGGTGCATTGTCACGATCATCCGTCAGTCTTCTTCAATTAATAACTCAAAAATCTACGTGATTGTTTGCAAAATGGTATAGGACTTTTTCTCCTGTTTGACCTAATTTACAAGCATACGACGGCAGGCGTCGTCTATCGCAGTTCATCTATTGCATCGCGCGTGATCATTCGCCAATCTTTTCTAATTAATAACTCAACATTTTACATGTTTGTTTGCAAAAGCGTAGAGGAATTTTGTGTTCAGTTAGATCTAACCTATATATACATAAGACATTTATCAGACATCCTGTATACTCATATATTTATCGCATAGAATGACAACATAAAAATACGAAAATAGTTTGTTAAAATAATACAGACCCCATTTTGTCTCTTTTTCAAAAACTTCAAGTATCTCAACTATATAATACACCGATTTGAAGCTTAGGACGAATAAATTAAGAATATAAAATCTCTCAATATTATACTCGTAGTCGTTTAGATCGATTATCTCTCAAACGACTGCGAGAATAATATTGAGATTTTATATTCTTAATTTATTTATTTTATTTATTTTATTTACTGAGATTTTATTCTTATCTCGTCCTAAGCTTCAAATTGATATATCATTTATTGGAATATTCAAAGTTTTACAAAATCCCGTGGAAAAGAGATTTGGCCGTATTCTTTGCTCAAAATAATATTTTATGCAAAGTACGAAACACTGAGTATAACTTTTGATAAATTTGCTTCTGCATCAATATAACACAAACTTTACTATATGAAATAAATTTAATGATTAATTCAATGCAATTTATCTGCTTTATAAATGTAATTAAAACATTTGTAAAGTTTTCATTATCGATTGTCTCAGGTAGTAATAATCATGCCTGTTCGGGCAAGAATCTCTCAATTCTCCTCTCGGATTTTTGGCACCCGAAATTAAAAAGTTCGTAATATTATGTGTATATATATGTGTGTGTGTGTGTATACCCACGCGCGTAACGGTACATCACACACGTATTCGCTGGACAGCCCGCACGTTATCGATACTCCACTGACAGCAGCGATATTCTTCTCTCCAGGTATCAGTGTATTATCACGGAGAAAAACAGCGTGAATATTCACTGACGATTATAGTTACAAGTATATCACTGCAAATCAATGAAATACTTTTGATTGAATCAGTTACTTGCTGGTACAGTTTCCATCATTTTTTCCAATGTCTCATGATTGCTGGGGACAGTAGTAGATTGTTAACATACACACCAAAGGTTCACGTCGTGTCTTCCTTTGGTATCTATGATCAAAAGCGGTCACTCATCGTATTCTAACCATGCTAAACAGTGTTTAACTTTAACGATTCGAGCGACACGCGGTGATCTCAATGGCTCTAACGATGTTCTTAGAACTTATGCTTATATAATATATCTTTATATAATATATCTTTATAGTGTTCACAGAACATTATAATATATTTTGTAAACATTGAAATGACGGAACATTAAATATGAGATGAATATAATACATAATATATAATGTATAATGTATATTGGTGAATAATATATAATGTATAATGTGTATTAATGAATCAGTGATGTGTAATTGTAAATTAGAGCTGCGAATAATGCATTTCTATATTATTGATTTTGCAGTGAAATATTACTTCTACTGATGGAAATCAGTGAAATGTAAGACGGATCAACGTCTTACCAAGATGGCGGTATTTCCACTAAGAATCAGTAATACTCACTGATTACCAGTGAGATACTGTTTTTTACTGATTCAATGAGTGCCATTCTCACTGATTGCCCTGGAGAGAGTAGATCGCTACGGATCGTCTTTATCCATGGCGGGTCGTAAGATTTAGCGGTCGAGCGAAAAACTTTAAGGGGAAACTTTAAGGGCTGAAGCTGGAAACTTTATCGACAGAATACTGACATTTTTCTATAAAATTTATATTGTATTAGTTGTACAAAATTACAAAACATTTTGCGCAATGAAAAATTTTGTTGCTTAAATTTTGTTGTTTAAATAGCTTACTTACTTTTTACTATATTATATATGATTTAGGTTTTTGTACCTTCAAATTCTTATCATGAACAAAAATATAAAAAATTCAAGTATAGTTAATCTTTACAATAATTTTAAGAAAATTTGCATCATAATAAATTAATTATAGCATTACGCACGAAAGTTTGAAACTATTAATGATTTTGCTTGCCTCTTGATTAAAAAATGTATTATATGATATAATTTTCATATACTTAAATAATTATATTTTTTGACAAATTGAAATATGTAATACTTTTTTTTTAAAGGTTCAAGTGTTGATAAGAAAATACTAAAATATTGACAAAAAATTCTAAAATGTTAATTTTTTAAATTTATTTCCAATAAAGTTATAAATTTTTATGTAAACTCACAGTTTTATTGCGTCTTCCTACATTTGCAATAAAATGAAATGTTTAAGTGCATATTTTCAATTACTTCTGTACATAATGCTATTCTATAGACTTGAAAGTATATTTACAATTTTCTACAGATTTTTATTAGCATTTTTTTGGAATATAAATAAGCGAGGACAAAAACGACTTCAGTGTGCCAAATTGAGGCACGCAAAGCATATATGCCATATGAGGGTCAATTATTAATAAACCTCATTATCTATTCCCAATTATTAAATCATCTATTAATTCTTTTTAAGATTTGCGAGAAACGTCCAAATATTATTATCCTCTTGTGGTTTAAAATTACTCGCACTAAGATTACTGGTCTACAAAAAAATATAATTTTTTGTCACATAGATTGAACTATGTGACCTATATAATATTTTTATACTAAATTAAAAAATGCAAACTTTTTTCTACTACCCAGGGTTTCACAGTGATGTGATTTTTAAAGGGATACTGAAGCTGAAAACTGTACCGACAGAATACTGACATTTTTCTGCAAGGTTTACGTTATATTGGTTATACAGAATTATAAATGTTTTTATTTCATTGATTCACGTTCAACGCAATGAAACTTCGTGCAAATTATTTTGTAGTTTGTCTCTTAAAAATATCATATTAAAAAGATGTCATATTGGTTTTCATCTAATACTCATGTTTTCCTCTCTTTCTTCGGTTGTATACTTACACACAGAAAAATATCATACTACCAAGAGCGGTTACTCAGTTTATTTTTTTTAATTTTAAATAATGGTTATCTTAAGCAAAGAATATTTTTTTGGCAAAAGTTCCAAAATCTACTTATCAGAAATATGGGCGGGGAAAAGATAACACTCTGTACATATATATGAGGGTCAATTATTAATAAACTTCACTACTTATTCCCAATTATTAAATCATGTATTAATTAATTTTTCTTTAAAATTGCGAGAAACATTGAAACATTATTATCCTCTCGTGGTTTAAAATTATTTACACTTATATTACTAGTCTACAAAAAAATACAATTTTTTGTCACACACATATATATATATATATATATATATATATATATATATATATATATGTATGTATGTATGTATGTATGTAATGTACTTAAAAGAAGAGTTTATTTTTCTTTATAAGAATATTATAAAACTTTACGGAAGAAAAAATTAGTTCAAATTTCTGTAGTAAGCAACATGAATCTTTGTTTTAACTTAATATTCTTGATTGAAGCGTTAAACCTACTGGAATCCGGAATGCATTTTAAACAAACTTGAACTTGAAACATATTAAGCTTATGATAGATTTGCGAAAATATAAGCTTATGAAATACTTGAAACAAGTAATATTTGTTTCAGTATAATATGTAATTTTCTGTGTATATAGTTAGCCTGTTTATAATTTTAATAGTCTGTTTAATTTGTTATTTTTCTTTTGATATAAGACGGGTGAAACGCGCAACAATATACATTCAATACAGTGCATTTCATTTAATTTGTAAGATTGCTCTTCGAGAGCAGCATAATTCCTCGTAGAGAAAATATTCGTACCAACGACCGAACGCGGTATTCTATATCGATATATTCGTAACTTAATTATCGAAACGCGTTGTTCGTTTGCCCGTAACGAGGGCAACAAGTTTCTCTACACGAAGTTTCCCTAATTAAATTTGAAATTTTCTCGCGACACGCATTTAGTGACGAAGAGACAGAGACAGAGAGAAAGAGAAGGGAGGGAGAGAGAGAGAAAGAGAGAGAGAAGGAGAGGGAGAGCAAGAGAAAGGGAGAGAGAGAGCTCCGCTTGTACACACGACGCAAGTTCTGTGCTATCATTGGGACGTGCAATTTTGTTAGCCTAGATAACTTAAACTCTCATAGTTGTTTTCCGATGGATGGATGGATGGATGGATGGATGGATGGATGGATGGATAGGTATTTGGTGACGATATCGCGACGCGAGCTTCCTCGCCGAGTTATTAACGAGCCTCTAGGCGCCCTTTCGTGATAAAAACAGCTCGCGGTTTCGCAATCGACGCGTCATCGTAATTGACTTAACGATCGAATCATGACGGGCGCGCCCCCCGACACGCGTTTCAGCCGGCGGGTAATAATAGTACAAAGTGGCCTGGTTATTACGAAACGGAAATGCATCCACCGCCGTCGCCGTTGCTGCTGCTGCTGCTGCTACGGCGATGTGGCGCAGTTTTGCTTACATTGCTGTTTAATGCACGCGCTCGGTCCGTCGGCGCGTAAACCGTGCCGCGCTTTTAAAGCGATTGCGTTGAAACGCGGCAAACAAGCGAGCGCGCGCCTAAACGTCCGCATCACGGATCGCAATTTTGCAGTACCAGGCGAGGCTGAGGCTTCCGGACACGCTCTCGCACTCCCAGAAGATACAGTGCGTGGACCATATCATCGAGGTCCTCGACCTCGCGGCCTGCCAAGACACCAGTAAGTACGACGCGTGGCGCCAAGATGCCGATACCGATCACGGCATCTTTAGATTAGGACCTAGATGTTAAGAAGGGGGGGGGGGAGGAGAGGGAAGTCGCGTAATAATGAGGAAAATTTTAGGTAAATCACATTACGAAAAAGTATCTGATTCTTATATAACCGCATAGTGAAAGGATTATTGTTAGGAGAACAACATTTTTACAATAAGTATTATTTATCACAATAAAAAAATACTCGTCATATAATTGTGACAAGTGATATTTATTTATGTCACTTTAAAATTAAGTCAGTTCCTTTTGATTTTTAATCAGAATTTGGCTTTAAAAAAGGTTCTCAGTTGGCCCTGTATTTATGTATGTGTGTATATACGCGGAAAAAAATATGGTGCACATAACCAGAAATATTTAGTTGAATCGCCCTTTGTGTGATGGTAATGTATATGGTTGATATGACTTTGTTACTTTGATATGTCAGCTATATCAATGTAGTTGCGCGTGATCTGTTTGTGACAATCAGAGATCGGTTAAGGTGATGTTTACCATGAATACACTCTGATTGGAGCAACTATATATCATCACTGCTGCAACTCAACGCTAGTAACTCAGGAATTATTTTATGGTGACAGCAACCACAAAATTAGTTATTTTGTATTTTATTAAATGAATATGAGTTTTAATCTGGTTGGCACCAATTAGACTTCTATGTGTAAGCCAATTATATTGTTTTTACTATGTATGTATGTGTATGCGAAGGTTATTCAATTTTCTGAAAAATGTTCTATTTTAATAATTTTAAATTCATCCTTAAAGAAATTAACATTGCGAATTGTATGTACAGCTATAATATTTTTTTCGATATTGTGACATATAATTAATGAATACAATAATAATGCTTTTGATATAATATTTATTAAAATATTAACTCTTGTGTTGAAAAAAGATATCAAACAAACTTTATAGACGTTCCGCCCCTTCTAACCGTGTTTGTTTCGGGTATACTTTAACTATGTTCATGGTCTAAATAGACCCAATGGTGAGAACTCACTATTTAATTGACACACAGAAAGGACAATTTATTGATTCAAATAAATGTTTCTTTGGAATAGTCCAAACGAATTACTTGGTTGACACAACAAAAATATTTCTTTGGAACTAAGCCGCAAATAAACATTTTTGTCGCTTCAAACAAAATTTTGTTTGATCAATCGAAAAATTCGTTTGGACTATTCCAAAGAAGCATTTATTTGATTCAACCAAATCGTTCTCTCTGTGCATGTATATATTTTTTATATCTTTTATTTTAGCATTATATAAAGTAATTTAGTACAATATGTACTGACTTTTTCCAAAATGACTCGAAAAGTCGCGAAGTATCACATTTGTATTTAGAATATTACAAAAACTGTGTGAACTTTGAAACTGCTCTGGATAAAAAAAAAACCCAGAGCACGGTTAGAAGGTTAAGACGCGTTTTCAGTTCTCGTGATTTCAAAAACTAAAGATATCAGTCAATTCACGTCTCTCTCCGCGGGGTCAGCAAGATTTTTGCTTTACGAGTTCTTCTTCGCTCCATCGCTTCTCGTCATCATACATCGCGCCTAGCTCGATTATAAAGACGAAACCGAGTTTAGCTTTGGCGGAAGCGCGGTGACATTTTCCTGAATACAAATGAGGGAAAGTACGGACACGTATCTCCGCGAAGTGTCGGGCTCATTGTCGGTCGTTGATAAACGGTTTCCTCGATCGTTAACCCGGCCGAGCTTCTCGACTCCGACGCGAAAAAGAAAGAAAATAGCAAACGAGGAGGAAGAGGAGGAAGAGAAGGAGGAGAAGGAGGAGGAGGAGTGAGAAGCCGAGCGTCGTGACGTAAAATATTATTCCCCGCAATTACGTTCGTTTCTCTTCCTGTGTGTACCGAGGGCGTGCGAGGCGCGAACGGCGCGACGATGAAGTTAATAATTTACTGCGCGTCGGGGATCGCGGCCGCGCGTCCGCGTCTCATTAGTTCCAGATAGCGTCGGCAGAGGCCGAATCGCGCACGCCAACGCGCTGCCGCCGATCGCCCATGGAGAACTATTATCCGTATTGTTTAGCGCGGATTTTTTCGCCGATACCCGGCGATCGTAATTCCGTTATCTTCAACCGTACGCTTGCGCGCGCGAGACGTGGGTTTTCGCGAAGCCTAATAAGACGCCTTCGATTCTTTATTGTTCGCGATTGGTCGTATCTTTCGGATTTTTCAAAGCGCCCCTCTTTTCCCTCTCAACGATGAAAAGCGCGCGATATGATGCGATAATCTCGCAACCGACCGTCCGTAATTTTCGATATCCGAACGGAATAAGATCTCTCCATCTTGTCGTGCGCGTTTCGCACGCCTGCGCACTTTCGGCAAGTTCTTCCTCCACAAGCTAATACAATATATAAAATATAAATATATATAATATAAATATAATATAATCCAAAAAAGATAAATATAATACGAGGGTAATCCAGCAAGTAAAGATTGTTTAGTTTTAAAAAATTAAGGAAACATTTTATTATTCAATTTTATATTTTTTTAAACACACAATACCTTATTCTACTTCTCCACATAATCACCTCCTTCATTTAAGTATTTATCATATCTATTCACGCGAGGTCGATCTTTGTCATGCATATTTGTGCATTCATTTTATTGAACTTTTCACATCACTTTTTCACATTCCGTTCATTTGTTATTGTAACATCATACATTTGCTTTATTTGTTGATAACAACAGGTCTCATTTTTTAAGCATTCAAGAATCGAATAACACTCCATATTTCACAGTCGGCGAGATTTTGTATAGTAGGATTTATTTTAAACGACGCATAACGTTCACAGAAATGGATGTATTAAGACACGTGACTCTCGAAACATTAAGAAGACAGGTTAGAAAGACGGACTAACCTTAAATCAGGGAGAGGGAAAGACTTGCGTAGCAATTATACGTAAACGATCTCTGCATTCTAGATTATCCTCGTATAATAATACATCTAGTAGCTGACTAATTTGCACAAATTCTATTAAATATTATTTGATAATTTATAATTTTATTATATTAATTTTATTTTTATTATTATTTATCTGTGACAATTTTATTTTTATTTATTATTATTTACCTATTTTATAAAGTTTCAATTCATCTTGATATTTACTAAAATTTGCGTAAGAATATCGAAAGCTGACTTGTTGCTGGACATTTTACCGTAACAGGAATAAATTATAATAAATATAAAGGAAACCAGGATTAGATGGCATATTTTTTAGGATTTCGAAGTTCCAATTTCCCAGATAACTAATTGTTATGATTGACTGTACAAATATAGTAAAAACGAACTCTCTTTCTATGTTTTTATATCTTTTGATATTTAGTAAAATTTGCGCAAGAATGTCGAAAGCTGACTTGTTGCTGGACATTTTACCGTAACAGGAATAAATTATAATAAATATAAGGGAAACCAGGATCAGATGGCATATTTTTTAGGATTTCGAAGTTCCAACTTCCCAGATAACTAATTGTTATGATTGACTGTACAAATATAGTAAAAACGAACTCTCTTTCTATGTTTTTATATCTTTTGATATTTAGTAAAATTTGCGCAAGAATGTCGAAAGCTGACTTGTTGCTGGACATTTTACCGTAACAGGAATAAATTATAATAAATATAAGGGAAACCAGGATCAGATGGCATATTTTTTAGGATTTCCAATTAGTTATCTGGGAAGTTCCAACTTCCCAGATAACTAATTGTTATTATGATTGACTGTACAAATATAGTAAAAACGAACTCTCTTTCTATGTTTTTATATCTCTCTGTAACAATCCTGTAAACTATATATTTTCTTCTATAATAACCAAAATACGAACGTGGCCATTTTACCCTGGTAGCGGGTTAAGTTCGTTAACAACCAATAGAGGTAAGAAGAAGCCACATATAAAATATGATTAGTAGTTTCCGCGAGAGGTCTCCACAGTTATACCGGCCCTTGAACAGTGGTCAACTTTACCTCCTCCGTTTATATTACTTTCAATCATTTTATAGGTGAAAAATTTTATTACTCGAAACACATTGTATCACATACATACACACACTGTCTTATAGAAAACTATATTCTAACTAATAACGTGTCACTTAAGTTTATTTACTCATAATGGAAAATATTAATATGAAATTTGATATATATTGCTCTCTCACAAATACGCACAGCTTAACAATATCTCCTTTGTACAGTTATTGGAGATTACACGAAACGAGGACTTTCCGGTGGTGAGAAGAAGAGGACGAGTATAGCCTGCGAATTACTCACAAATCCGTCGCTAATGCTGCTCGACGTAAGCTCTTTCCACATTTC
Organism: Odontomachus brunneus; assembly: GCF_010583005.1. Lineage (NCBI taxonomy): Eukaryota > Metazoa > Arthropoda > Insecta > Hymenoptera > Formicidae > Odontomachus > Odontomachus brunneus. The sequence goes on from NW_022639470.1 coordinate 1,643,907, forward strand.
CCTTTCTCTGTCTTTCTCTCTATCTCTCTCTGTCTTTCTCTTTCTCTTTATCTATCTATCTATCTATCTATCTTTGTCCTCTCCCTTTCTCTTGCCCAATCCGCGTGTGTGTCTCGAATCTTATTGTATTTCAATCGGATATTTCCGTATCGGAAACTCATCCGGAGAAAGTTTGCCAAGATCGATAACACTGCGCCGCGCCTGTGTAATTTGCTAACTTCGCCATCTTTTATCGCAATTTCAGGAACCCACAAGCGGACTCGACTCGCATTCAGCACAGGCATTGATCTCGCGGTTGAAGAAGTACGCCGAGCAGGAGGGCAAGAGCATCGTGGTGACGGTGCATCAGCCTAGTTCCAGGATGTTCCACAGTTTCAGCAAGCTGCTCCTGCTGAGCCGCGGTCAGGTGGCGTATTACGGCCCGACGGCGAATATCGGTAGATTTTTCTGCACGATAGGGCTCACGTTACTGCCGCACTACAACCCCGCAGACTTCATTCGTAAGTACACTCGGCGCTTCTCCAAATTGTATCATACAAGATCATAAAGTGTTCGCTCTTAGAAAAAGAAAGAAACAGGGAAGACGGTTGTCTTCTCCGATACGATTTGCGTTATTTCTGAAACAGAATGGTTTTCATAATGTCATTTTTTATTAAAGTTTTATCATCCGATTTTTATTACTCAGCTTTTATCATCCACAAGTTTTTATTATAATTTTATCATTCAAATGTTGTTACACGAAACAACACGAAAGTCATACGAAATCGTTGACACACTTTGTCACCGATATCCAAAATGACGCGACGCGACAGCGAACACAGATTAGACGTTGACCGCGAATTAGAGCCATAGTTCCCGCGGTCGCACTCCAGTGCTGCACGAGACCGGTCTGTTCGTTTCAGTGGAGCAAATCAAGGGACCAGAGGAGGTTCGAGAGCGCATCGTTGCCGCGGCGAGAGCCGCAAGACAGGGACCTGACTGCCCACCGGAACTTCGTCCGGAGTATAATCCCAGCCAACATCCGCTCTGCGACCATCTCATCCATTATCACGAGCACCACATCAGCCACAACGGTATTATATAGTATGCAGAGCCGCCCCACGATAATACGTATTTATATGTATGCACACCTAGACCTTCCCCCGACTCTAACGGTCGATTCCGTTGCGGTTCCGATGTAGTCGCTTCACCGTCAAAGAACAAGAGAAGAGGAGAAGGGGGAGAAAAAGAGAGAGATCGAGTGTATTTCATGTGTTGTCCGATTCCACGTTGGCCGTGGCAACTTTGCGAATCGCGTGAGACGAACTACCAAAACCGTCTGCTGCGTCTTGCCAGTATTTAAAAATCTTTCATCCGCGATGCCGCCACGTATCAATCCCGAAAGAACTCTCCAGATAGACAGGTGTGCGTAAATCTGGCAGCAACTATGCTAGCCGATTTGTAAAAGTCGCGTCCCTTTTGAATGGTTCATATGGCATTCATATTTGTCACATAGAATGATAAGATAAAAATACAAAAGGAGTTATTGAAATTTACTCAAAACAATATGTCATGTAAAACATAATATGAAAATTTGGGTGTAACTTTTAGTAAAACCTTTTACTGCATCGATATAATAAAAAAATTTACATTTTTGCTGAAAGTAAACTTAATGATTAATTCAGAATAATATATTACTTTATAAGTGTTGTGTTGGGTAACAAATAATTTCGGATTTTTCAACAATATATGGAATATAAGGAATAGCAGAAGATCATATAAATCATGCATTGTTTTATAAAATCTATAAGCATATACAGACATTTTATTTTATCCAAAAGATCCGAAATTATTTATTATACAACCTAATTAAAAAAATGGTAGAGTTTTCATTATCGATTGTCTTGCATTGTGGTAATTATGAAAGTCTATCCGGGTTCACTTTCCCGCGCGATTTTGGAAAAATAACATTCGCAAGGTGCAGATATTCCATCAAAATAATTTGGAGTAATTTAAAGCCATTTTTTGGAAGTGGGATTGTGATAAAGAGCAATAAGCAAATATTTTTCAGAAAAGCGTAATCAATTTTTCTCTTTTTTTCTCTCTCTTTCTCCTTCCCTTCAATCGTGTTGTCGTATCTACTCGCGTGTACTTATCGATTCCTCGATGCGCACAATTATCGAACTCTAACTGGCCATTTCGCCGGCGTTTTTACAGTAAAAGAAGACGAAGGTCGCACACTATGGCTGGACACACAAAGCCATGCCAGCAGCAGCGCGAGTTCTGCCGATGATGACTATTCCTGGCAGTGGCCCACTAGCTTCTGGTCGCAGTTCAAAGTGAGTACAGTAGCCGCGAATGTTTTCAGCAATTAGCGAATACAATACTAGTATTTCGGTCGCTCGAACACTTCTCGCTTCTGCCCGAAGCACCGACACATTAATCCGTTGCTTCTCTGCGCAGCGAGTGGGAGCGAAGAGTGCGCGAAAAACGTGTGCGATTGCACACAGCGTCACATGTGTGCTTTTTGACATTGACGAAGTAATACTAAAAACCATTGATCTTTATGGGATTTAGTGTAACAGAAAATTTTTATATTTAAGGCTCTGCTATCTCATCGCAGAAAGTCTGAATTGACGGTGGCGCCTAGCAGTGTCGAGAACACGAAATAACCGTGTCAGCGTAGCTGATTGGCTAAGACTAGGCCAAACTCACGCTAGACCTCGTTTGATACTTCGGAAAATTGCGTTTTATCGCGTTATTTTGCAGTTTCTCTGTGAAGTGTGTATATTATCGTGATCCTCATAAAATGTGCAGCAAACTCAGTGATACTGGTGATACATTATAAAAATCGAGAAATTAAATGTGTTCATACATGCTGATCTCAGCTGTCACAAATCACCGTGACAGCCGAAAAATGTAGCATTATTTCAGGAATTATTTTACGATGCTACGTGATATATCAGCCAGATATTTGAGTTTGCTGTACTTTTTACAGGTTTCAGAATTAGGAAAATATTTGGTTCTTCAGGAAAAGTAAAAAATAAAGCAATAAAACGCAACTAATTTTGTGTATGTCATCTCGCTTCTAACGTCATCAAACCAATATGACCGTCCTAGAAATAGCAGAGCCTTAATAATCCCCTGTTGATAAATGTTGTGTAAAATCAGCATAAGTGATGACTGCAGAAATGCAGAGTTACAAATATATCTAATATATTTCACTGTAAGTCTATATAGTGTATACATAAGCGATAAAACGTCAAGATAATTGTAAATTATAATAGAGTGCTATATAATAATCTGATAGTGTCTTCACGTTCAAAGTGAGAGACCTCTCTCAAGGATAGATTTTTGCCGTTCATAAAAGACGGACAATGCTAGCTGATATTTGTCTTTGTTTATATGGCGCCATCTGTTGAAATAGGGACTCTTTTGGGCCGATTTTTGAGAATGGTAAGAGACTCAGATGAAAGAATTTTACGTATTTGGAATCGATTTAATGTGAGTTTTAATCGTATGCAAAAAATTGTTATTATCGAGGACCCAAAAATCAGGCAAAACTTGGCTGCTCTCTTTACATCAGGATTCTAAAGAATAAATGAAAATATAACCTTTCTTAATCAATTTTCAAGAAAATCGTACGTTCTTTAAAAGATGTACGTAGATTACTCATTGTTTATATAGAAAAAGATTAACATAAAATGCATTACAATTTCTTTAGAGAATATATACCGCTTTTTAAATATATGATCAACGCATCATTTGAAAGGATCTTTTGCATTTTTTACATAACGTTTTGGAAATTGTGGCTGTACGATTTTATAATATACATTCTTAAGTTTATGATTAAGTATCAGAGGCAATTTCATCATTATCAAAAAGATATTGTATATATACAAGTCTTTTTCATCATTGCATATGAAATAAGTAAAATATGAGATTTTCTTGAATTTAAAACTCCTCTTAAGAGGAAATATAGCAACTATTAATACGTGCGCATCTGATCTTATTTCAATAATCAACTATTGAAGAGCGCGAAACAACTTTCAACATATTCTCAGCTGATCTTTCCTTATCTGATCTCTCCTCAAGATCTCATCTTGAAATGAGTTTCAAGATAGAACTATTACATATATATTAAAACATATACAGGGTGTTTATAACGGCTCGCACAATTTTTTAGACATTTTCTGACTATTTAAGACAAACGTTGCAAGATGAATTTTCAACTGCTTCGTACAGGCTACAACTTGCAATAATGAAAGATAAAAAAGTTTTTTTCATAAAAAAGCAAGGTCACCTTGAATTTTTTAAATGGCATCACGCATCTTTTTCACATAATATTGTAGAAGATTTTCAGATGAATTCAACGCATTATCACAATATTAATGTCACTTATATATACTAAATATAAATGTCACTTTTATTAACAACAATAATAAAACAATAGAAAAACTCTAACTTATGAAAACATGTTCAAATTGTTTGCCTCTTTCTGCAACACAAAATTCTGCTCTTTTTAACAAATTACTGTACGCAGTAGCTATTATATTACTTGAACTTAAATTTGCACAATCTATAATTATCTTTTCTCGAAAATCTTGGACATTATTAATTGGTATTTGATACACAAGAGCTTTCAGATATCTCTATAAGAAAAAACCCACCGAAGATAACTCTTGCTTATAAATACTGCTACTTAAAATAATGCTGCACATTTGATATTAAATATTAACAAAACTGACATTTGTGATAGTTGAATTTATCTTAAAGTCCTCTACAGTATTATGTAAAAAAAGTGTATGGTGCCATTTAAAAAATTCAAGGTGACCTTAATTTCTTTATAAAAAAGATATTTCTTTTGCCTTTTGTAAGTTGTAGCCTGCACGAAGCAGTTGAAAATTTACCTCGCAACTTTTTCTTTAAACCATCGGGAATATTTAGAAAATCGTGCGTACCATTACGCTGAACACCCTGTGTATTATATGTCAGGAACTGCTTGAGCTATGACTTTCAGCAGTAAAACGACTATTAATACGGGCCCCGAGTTTGTCGCGCAACCGATTATCAATCGATTATTCATCGCGGACGCGGCTAAGAAGATGCAAGTGGATTAATGTTCGTCGAATCGATTATTCCCACTTAGAAGGACGACGATTGCGGCCGATCGACTGCGCGGCGTCTCGTAGATGGCGCGGCGCGCGAAGGCGACCGAAAGAAAACACGAGCGTGGATATGAACGCGCCGCGAGAAAGAAGCGCGGTCGGCCGCGCACAGACAGTAGAACTGGGTCGCGTTTGTCGCGATTCACCATATCCGGATAATTACGTGCGACCGGTATGCGACCGTTCGTAATCGCCATGTCGCGCTTTGTACGAGTGCCGCGTCGCTTGCGTCACTTTTACCTACTGGAACCGCGCACGTTCTTCGCACGGCTCACGGTAACATCGGGCAGTTCCGTCGAAACCTCGCAAGTTCGGTCACGTTTGAGTTTGGACGTGATACCGCAGACTTCCACAGAGGAGACCGTAGCTAGATGCCCCATATTTTAGAATTTTGAAGTTACAATTTCTCAGACGACTAATTGTTGTGACTGACTGTACAAACATGATAGAGGCAGTTTGCGTTTATATGTTAATGCCCGCCACGATTCTGTTAATCATACAGAGTGAAAGATTTTAAAAGATCCACCCTCATAATTCTTCAGCCAAGTATATTCAGTAAAAATTCAAAAGTTGTCGGATTCAGAGGGGGACATCTGAAAGGACCTTGACTTTGACCTTGGAGGTCATTCTGAAGATTATTCGAAAGTCAACTTTGCTTTTTAAATAGAAACATTTATTTTTTCTTACGGAATTTTATTCTAAGTAAAGAAACTAACAACTTTTGTTTGAAAAAAAATTTTTATATGACCTCCATTTTCTAAGATATTTACGGAAATATTTACAAAATTATTGGTTTCCATAATTTTTTATTCAAATTCTATTAACTTTACCGAAAAATGGTAAGAGATAAAAATTGTTTATTTTCTTCTCATAGAGCTCCGAGAATTTTTTCAGAATTTTTTATAAACTTTTTAGTACTTCAAGAAAATGCAAGAAAATACAGTACTAAAAAGTTAACTAAAACATTTTGAAAAAATTCTCAGAGCTCTACGAGAAGAAAATAGATAATTTTTATCTCTTGCTATTTTTCTAAAGTTGATAGAATTCGAGTAAAAAATTATTAAATCCAATAATTTTGTAGATATTTCCGTAAATACCTTAGAAAATAGAAGTCGTATAAAAATTGTTTTCAAACAAAAGTTAGTTTTTTTACGTAGAATAAAATTCCATAAGAAAAAAATTAATGTTTCTATTTAAGAAGCAAAGTTGACTTTCGAATAACCTTCAGAATGACCTCCAAGGTCAAAGTCAAAGTCACCCTTCAGATGTCTCCCTTTGAATCCGACAACTTTTGAAATATTTTTGCTGAATATACTTGGCTGAAAAATTATGAGGGTGGATCTTTTAAAATGGGACACTCTGTATATTTTGTTTTGTAATAACCAAAATGTAGATATGCAACAACGTGATCATCTTGTACTTAATACCAGGTTCAGTAACCCAATATGGCATAGGAGATAAAGAAAGCCATATAAAACAAATATCCTCATTAGTAGTTACAGAATCTACGCAAGAAGTCTCCACAGTCCTCCTATTGGCCATTACGGACCAACTCTACCTCGTCCGCTCATGCTCAATTTTAATCATTTTATGAATGAAAATTGCTTTCTTTATCCGAGATATATCATACACTTGTAAGATACTTCATTTTAGCTAATAACCCGCCGGTTAACTTTATTCATTTAAAGTGGAAAATATTAATACAAAATTTCGAGAGGCTCGGAAATTTATTTTGCTATTACTAAATCAGTTTTTTTTCTATTTTTTAATTGTAATATTATCCCGATTTTAATGAAACACAGGAAAAAGTATCTATGTTCTAAAACGTCAAATTTGAAAATTTTTATTCGTATTTTCCATTAAATAAATAAACTTTTGTAATGTGTTTTTTTTATAAGTTAGAATGAAGTCTTCTTTTGTTGAAGTTGTATAGTATTTTTTATTATCGTGCGTAATAAAAGTTATTTTTATTACAAATACAAGTTCATTACAGTATAAATAAACGGATAGGATGTAAATTAGGCTAGCATTATATAAGATCATATATATCAACTCGTTATAAGTTGATTTGTGATAAATATATGTAGTTCATCAGAATATTTAGTAGGTTATATCCAACATGAAAACTACACATACACACACACATAGAAGAAAATCGTTTGTAATACTTTTACACAATCAAACGCGACAATTAGTTGTGAGAAAAGAGATAGCAAAATTCTGAAAAGTTTGCAAATATGCTCTGTTCTCCCCTATGTAATCATCGAACAGATGGAGACACGAGAATATCAATTCCGTGTCCTTTGTTTATCTTAATCAAACAAATATGTAAGAACGAAAATATCCTTCCACGCGCGCGCGTAATACTCAAGATAAGATATTGTGAACGCGTACCACAGGTTATGTTTATTCAAAAAGACCTTCGATGCTGACGTTGCGAAACTTTGCATTTTATTTTCTCACGGACGTCGATGTCGTCCAGGTGTTTTGTTTCTATGTGTCAAGCTATCTCGCATATAACCAATGATTTAAAGAAAATCTTTATATCAAAAATTCTTTTTTAGTACTCGTCAAAAAGACGTCAAATAAGCTATTCAGAACTATTTGGTTGTGATGTTGGATGTGAAGTTAGCGTTTCATTTGTTAATTAGTATTTTAGTAGTGTTTAGGAGATGCCAAAGTGGATGACAAACTCCAAAAATGTCGATAACATAAAGTATATTGTCAAAATGTTATATCAGATAAACACCAACACAATTACACTTTACCCTTTTCGTATTTCTTATAACAGATATAGATCTTATATAAATGTGGTGCTTTGTTTAACCATATTTAATGCAAAACTTAACCACGCATATAGAGGATGTCTGACACAACTCGCAAGTCCACTAGTGTGTAGTTAGAACTCATAACATTGAATACAAAAGTCTTCTATTATTTTGTAAACAACCACGTAAAATGTTGAGTTATTGATTAAAAAAATTTAGTGAACGATCTTGTGCGATACAGTGTTAAGTATGACGGTAAAGACGATATTATGTGTGTACTTATTTGACTTTAGATCAAATTAAACAAAAGGGTCCTCTAAAATTTTGTAAATAATTATGTAGATTTTTAATTAGTAATTAAAGAAAATCCTTGAACGTGCGCGGGTCGCGTGTAATTGTCCACTAATTTTCTTAAATTAATAACTCGAAAATCTACGTGGTTGTTTGCAAAATAGTAGAAGATTTTTTGTTCAGTTTGTTCTAATGTGCAAGCATAATGGAAATCGTACTTACCGTGACACGCTGCGCTGCATCGCGCGTGATTATTCGCCAAATTTAACCCTTTAAGGCGCATAATTCATGGAACATTCTAGTAACATTTTTTTTTTAATGAAATATTGTTAAAAACACTCTAAATAGCACATTTATAAGATTTCAACCCGATCCTAAGTGGTCCCTATTTGTACCAGTGATACTTAAAGAGTTAAGTGATAACTAAAAATTTTACGCAGTTGTTTACCAAAAAGAAATATTTGTAAACAGGGAATTCTTTTAAGCGTTTCCTCTAAGTAAAAAGTCTTATATGAAATGTACTCCTCTTTAACACGTCATTATTTATCTATAAAAAAGAGGACGCGTAGACTATAATTCAGAGCATATTCCTCAATAAGAAATTATGTAATAGGAATCCGAATATCCGAATATTAAAAGAAGAGGATATGCAAAATATTAGCGGCACGCACTTATTGAAAGGATATACGATGCTGTTTGGAGATATACATTTATTTGCTCGTTGTTGTTTCCTGCGTCCATGACGCGGACGAGGTAGTAACGCAGCGGATCGTGAGAAAGAAGTTGAGAAGCTTTTTTGTAGTTACTGCACGATTTTGAGAAAATTCTACACAGTGCAGTGAATTCACCATTATATACCATAAAGTAAAACATTTTGTGAAAGAAACATGGTAGCTCAGTGGTTAGAACAGTTGCCCACCAAGCGAAAAAGTTCTGGGTTTCGAGTCTTGGTCTTAACAAATCGCGCTTTCAATATTTTCCTTTTTCTGGAACGAAAGAAAACGTAGCTCCCAAACGTGAATCCTTTGAATGACAATCATTAGCGTTCGGGTCATTCTAAAGACGCATTCACACAGGCAGAAAAGCAGAAACAAATCAGAACTCGCGCTGATAAAAAAGCAGAAATTAGTCGACTACTATTTAACCAACAGCACGTTCTGATTGGCTTCTGCTTTGCTGTTTTCTGCTTTTCTTTCAAAGTGTGAATGCACACTAAGAAGTGCTCTTTTCTCAGAGCATTTTTGTTTAAAAGTTCTTAGAAACAAAATATTTAGTAATTTATTCTTTTCATAAAAAGCTATGTAGTAAAAGAAGTTTTAATTTTTGGGGATTTTTTCAAACACCCTAATGAGAGAAAAATATCCAAGAAGAAAGACACTAATAGCGCTCTAGTTGCCGCTCCGAAGGTACCGAAAATACGTTGTCACTCAGAAAGTTCCGAGTATAGTATCTCCTTAATTGGCAAAGCTCTTTTTGCTGAACGTAAAAGTACTCTTATACGTTCCAAAAGGAAGCTGAAACTCCACTCAGTACCGTCGAATTCTAAAGTCGGTGTGTTGACTTCACATATCCTTTCGATGAGGTTCTCCATCGTCGTGAAGCTTACGAGCTTATGAGCAATCGAAGATATTGTATTATATGGAGAATGTTGTCCTGCGATGTTTCAGGTATTAACGGAGAGGAACTTTCAAGAGGCGCGGCCGCGAATGTTGTCGCGTTTGAACTGGTTGCAAACGATAGCGCTAGGACTGCTGGCCGGGCTTTTATGGCTGAGGCTTCCCCGAACAGAAGCGGCCCTCCACGACATCCAAGGCTGGATGTTCTTCAGCACCACGTACTGGATGCTCTTCGCGCACTTCGGTGCACTCTCTAGCTGTGAGTCGAATCGCATTTTCACTCGCGCGTTTTCTCGCAAAACCGAAATTCCGACACGGCGTAGGAAACTCCCATCGCAGGCGAGATGCAGACTGATTATCCGGACAATGACTCATACCGACAATACCGTAAATGGCGCGGGAATAACCGATGCAACGTCAGATTAAATTAAATCCCGAGATGCATTTTCAATGGTGGAGCCCGCGACGGAAAATGTAATCATGCGAATTTGGAAAAGTAATTGCGTGGAAAAGCTCGCTTTCCCGAATGATTTACGGAAATGGAAATAAGCAAACAATTTCGCGGATATCGCGCGAGTATGTGGAAATGCATGAAGCTGATTGCCCGTATAAGATTTTAGGATTATATTGGTGGTGAGCCATTACTAGATGTCTGATTATCGATATCGGCCCGATATTGGCAGCCAATAATTGGTTGAAAGAGATCATTAGATTACAGTGATAACTCAAGCACAATATCGGTGAGCAACCGTTGGTTATAAATTCGCAAGCGCACATCAATCTAGTGTGATTTTCTCGCATAATGCTCGCCGTTGGTCGTATAATTTTAATAATAATAAAGGGTACGCTCGATGAAATAATTATACTAACCCAAATTTCGAGAAATCGCGTGCGTATTATTTGGAAAAAGTAATAAATTACGAGATTTCTGTGCAAAATTTTTCAAGATACGTGACGTGAAACTTCGTAATTTTCCATTTCCACGCAACGATACATCACGTGTAGAGTAAACGAACCTATTTCGGAACAGCACCTGATATTATTTGACAGCTAATACAGGAAAAAAATTAAAGTGTTTCGAAATAGGTGCTGTTCCGAAATAGGTTCGCTTACTCTATAATAAACGTTTCATAAATCTGTATCAACTTATATAAATCTGTATCAAATTCTTACTTGAGACTTTCACGTCAGATGTTCAGATATGTGTTTTAGTTGAATTATAAATATGATGTCACGTATATCACGTATGATCCAAATGAAAAGTCAAATCTAATTCTAAATTCAGATCTGGGATTTCACAGGAAATAAGCCTCAAATAACAGTTATTAATACAGACTGTAGATTCGTATTAAGGGGATGTCAAAGTGGATGACAGACTCGAGAAATATCGATAACGTAAAGGTGTCGTTAACACAGTCATGTTATCTTTCTTGTATATTTCTTGTACATAGACTTTATTTCGGAATATTTTATTTTAAGATATAAATATGTGCTGCGCGCTTTGTTTTACTATGCCAGCAGAAAACATAACCACGCATATATAGAAATCTTTGTGCCTTTTCGTATACTTCTGAACTTCTACATTCAATTGTAAAGATAGAAAATGTTAACATACAGAAATATTCTTTAAAATTTCGTTAACGAAGCAAACATACACGCATGCTTCGTACAAGCTGCAGAACTTTCAAGTATCAAGTAAATGTATATGTTAAGGTAAAAGTACCAATGCCCGGACATGTACCTAATCGTGGGCACTTTCTTTGTTTAGAACCGATTGTTCCAATTTCTTGGTAAGCTACTTAACAGTTAAATCATGTGTTCTGCCTTTGTTTTTCTTTAAATTAGACAAAGATAAATGTATAATAATTATAACATGATATTAATATTATAATATGACATTAATATTTAACTATTAGGTAGCTTACCAAGAAGTAGGAGGAAAAAAATCGATCCTTATAAATACAAATATTTGAACTTTCAATATATGTACAAATATTGAGTACGTAAATACATTCTATATTGCAAGTTTAAATATTCGTATTTAAAGATCAAAACACAATAAGAATGCCCAGGATTAGGGCATTGATACTTTACCTTAATTGACAGCTCCAGATGTCAAATTAAAAATTTTTTATTGTTTTCGTCAAATATTGAGCAATGCTTCATTTCATTATTGCACGTAATTTGCTTTCATTGCGTAAAAGCACTTGTAATTCTGTGCAACCAATGTGACGTAAACTTTGCAGAAAGAAGTCAGTATTTCGTTGGTAAAATTTTTTAAATATGGCGTCCCTTTAACAGTCGTTAATTGAAACTCCTCTCAAGTAAGAAATTCAGATTTGAATTTAAAGTTTGAGTTTTCCTGTTAAATCGTGTTTACAAATGCAATGCAACATATATGACAGAAACATTTCTGTCAACTTTGATTGTATTATTTAAATAAATTTATTTATTGGACTTGTGCTTATTTGTTATATTTATAATTATTAAATTAATTATTACTAATTGTTATTACGCAGACTGAAGAAAATACATTATTTTCACAATAATTTATCTTTTCGTTAAAATTTATTGAAAAGGACCAACAATTGGCTGAAACATTTTCCGGATTTCGATTATATTATTTAAATAAATTGAATTTATCTCCCATATTTATTTTTGGTTTTTGTTGGCCATTATTTATTGACTCCTACTTATTTGATATAATTTATAGAATTTAAATATAAAAGAAGAAAAGTCAAATCCAGATTTAAATCCAGATCTAAATCCAGATCTAATGATCTTACGTGAAAAATTTCAAATAATGATTATTTATAAATGATAATTGAATAAAGAGAGGGGGAGGAAGATATATGTCACAACAAGAGTTTACTCGATGAATGTAGACGCGAGTCGTGCGAAATGCCGAGAAAATCGGCATTCGTTTCACGTTCATAGGTCGATTTATCGCGGAGATACAGACGTCTTAAGAATTTGAAGTTTCCTAAAGGTCCGTCTACAATGGAATTAGTAGTAGGCAATAAAAAGTAAGCAATTGATCAGAATTATTACAACTATTACATTATTATAAGAATAATTACAAGAATAATCGACCATAGTTATTCAATTTGCTTACTACTTTACGTCTTATTGCTTACTGCCAAACCCATTGTAGATGAACTTCAAACGGCCGTCTATAATATGCGAGGTAAGCTTGGCGTAAGTTGGAATAAGAAATAAAAATAATTTATTTTACATATATATGTACTTATACTCTAATTCCCTTACACCGGAAGTATTTTTTTACTGAAGGGAATGCTGGAATCGATGACGAACTCGAAAAATAACACAGAGATGATTACTAATACAATCACGTTATCCTTAATTTATAGAAGCTTCTTCTATTACACACGGCTATCGATACTTTAATCGTCTCGGGTAAGACTCACTTAGCCCTAGTTCTCAAACTTCTCAAATTTGACAAGGAAAGCTATTATTCTGATTTCAAGAATCCGTTCGTATCATGTCAGAACTGAGACACCTTCGAATGACACCTCTAATGGATAAAAATATTATTAATGATAACATTTGTGACTGCTTGTGACGGCTTATTTATTCAAATATTGAACCGCTTACATTTTAATTGCCCGCTCCAAAAGGACACTTCTGATTGGCTGATATTACGACTGTGTCGCGCAGGCGTCGACCCTGCTTCCACCATTGTCGACATTGCTTTTAGCAACAACTTTACTACCTACGTGTTATTGAAATCTTTTCTAAGGAGGGAGAATCTTTGGACCTAAATTTTGGATCTAAATTTCTCATTATTTTATATTAATTTCTCATTAGAGGAACACATGCTGCAGTTTCATAAATATTGAGAAGAAAAAGAAGAAGAATTACGCTGTTTTTCGTATTTCTTATACATACAGAACTTACTAAACGTGTGTTGCTTTATTTTACCATTCAGCGAAAAACCTAACCATTCATGTATAGAAATCTTTCTACAAACTTTTCCAATATGAATTTTGATGCGAAGATAAAGCAATGTTCTTTAAAATTTTTCTGTTTGAAGCATTCATACTGTCAGTATGTACAAGCTTTCGGAACTTTTGGATCAAGCAAATATTACGCTAACTAGCAACCTGAGACTTTACAAATTTTTTTTTCGTTTTTATCAAATATTGAGCAATGCTCCTATTTATTTTTGCACGTACTTTTATTGCGCGCGCGCGTAACAGTATTTATAATTTTATACAACCGATACGACATAAGCCTTAAGAAATCAGTATTCTGTCGGTAAAGTTTTCAGCTTCAACATCCCCTTAAGAGAAGTACTTCCGGTGTGAGGGAGTTAGTGTATAGGCGCAAGCGAAATAAATTATTTTTATTTCTCACTTCAACTTCTTGCGCCAACTGCTTACTCCACATATTGTAGATAGCCATTAAGACGGCGTGCAGTCTTCTGCCCGCGACCGGTGGTGTGCGCGCAGCACATTGTAGTGCATTCACACCTCGGACTTGACACTTCTCCCTCTTACGGCGGCGCGCTTGGCTACAGAGAAGCGAGCAGTGTGCAACATTGTTGCCGGGCCTCTGCTCCTCTTTGAGAATCGCCGCTCGTCCATATCTCCGCGTAAAATGGGCATATAGACGTGGGACAAATTGCGTTCGAAAACTAAAACCGATACCGATAAGGACAGGACTGTTCTTTTTAGCTGCACTGCTGGATTGGTGCAATAAGATAGAGTGAGGCAAAATATAATTGTCCCACTTTAAAGCTTGTTATTTGCTTCCTGTTTCTTTTTCTTTATCTCTTACAGACTCAAGCCTTAAGCCTAATCTACAATGTGCTCTTTGCTTCCTGTTTCTTTTTCTTTATCTCTTACAGACTCAAGCCTTAAGCCTAATCTACAATGTGCTCTTTGCTTCCTGTTTCTTGTTCTCTGTCTTTTTTTAGTTTGAGTCTGATCTATAATATGCTCTTTGCTTCCTGCTTCTTTCTCTTTATCTGACTCAAACCTTAAGCTTTAAGCCAGAAAAAGATAGAAGACAAGAAAGAAAGACAAGAAGGCAAGAAACATAGAATTTCTTCTATCTTTTTCTGGCTTAAAGCTTAAGGTTTGAATCAGAAAGAGATAAAGAGAAAGAAGCAGGAAGCAAAGAGCATATTGTAGATCAAGCTTAAAGCTTGATTTATAATGTGTTATTTGCCTCCTGTTTCTTTCTTTTTATCTCTTTCTGACTCAAACTTTAAACTTTAAGCCAGAAAAAGACAGAAGACAAGAAACAGAACGCATTTGATCAGGCTTAAGGTGTGAGTCAGAAAGAGATAAAAAAAGAGAAACAAGAAGCAAATAACACATTGTAGATCAAACTTTAAACTAAAAAAAAAAGACAGAACAAGAAACAGGAAGCAAAGAGCACATTGTAGATTAGGCTTAACTCTTATTGCACTAGTTTAGCAGTGCAGTTAAAAAGAATCGACCAAATCTCTCAGTATTATTGAGTAATTTCGCAGTAGATATATATGTCGAAAAGATCGATCGATTTTCTATCGAATTGAAGGCAAATCACCGACTGAGAACGCGATTTCGCTTTTCGCGGCGGAACGTTTATTAGCTTAACGACCCGGCGCGAAGCTGGTCGATGATGGTGCTAAAAGTGCGAGGAACACGAAACTACCGTGAGCTACTGCGACGAGGATGTAAAACCCATTTTAGCATCACCTCCGGCTCGCCGTAAAGCGCGTCGCATCGCGTCGCGTCGCGTCGCGTCGACGAAAGGGACGAGAGACGGGGAGATTGAGAGAAGGAGAGTGGGGATAATTCTGAAAATAACACGCGACGACGCGTTTTTCCAGTTCCCCCGGAGCGCGAGGTGATCAACAAGGAGCGCCTGTCAGGATCCTATCGGCTCTCGGCCTACTACCTGGCGAAGATGGTCGGCGAGCTGCCGCTGACGGTAACGCTGCCCGCGGTCTACCATATCATTAGTTACCCGATGTTAGGCTTCCACAGTCCGGCGGTCTTCGTCACGCTGCTCTTGTTCTTACTGCTCAACACCGTGGTCGCGCAGGTACGTGTGTTTCCGCTCCATTACGACTCGCGCTAAATCTCACGGTTATCGCGTATACGGATAGAGCACGCCGCGCAAAAGCGGGAGGGTGAGTCTGACCGATGTACGCACCGGAGAGAAACTGTCGGGTAAAAAGAACAAGTCTCACGCATAAAGAAATGACTGAGTAGTACACTGAGAGAAAAATGTATGATATTTGGAACTATAATGGCATAGTGAAAAGATTATAGTTAGGAATTTAATACATAAATAAATAAATGTGGTAAAAAGTAACACGCATAATATGTAAAAAATTAACATAAGAATTTAACACTTGAATACCGTCAGGAATCACAGTTTGTGTTAAACTGACATATATATAATCTTAAATCAACTAAAATAAAACGTTACTTTAACACTTGAGAGAAGTATTAATCTACGATTTGGATGAAATGAAAATGTTAAATTGACAATCTATAATTGATTATATTAATATAATTGACAATCATATTAAATATATCAATTTAACACAACCTGTGATTCCTAACGGTATTCAAGTTAAATTCAGGTTAAATTCTTTTCTTTTTTATAGTAAATGTCACCATAATGTTTGTAATATTTACAATATAAGCATAGTATAACTGACTCATGTAAAACTTTTACCAAGAATTATAATTATTTGAAATAAAAAACATAGTAAGGTAGCAAATATTAAATAGTAAGAGAAATTAACTATTTTATATAGTCAATAAAATTGGAATATTTGGAAAATATGGGTACATGTAACTATATTCCCAAAGCGTGCTTTACTATACACATAGAGTAATAAGATGGTGACTATAAATGTGTGTTCATTCTGCTATATTTTCGTGTTTAGATAAACTATAAATATATGTTTGAGGTCAAAACAAACTATAAAATATAGTGAGATTATAGTTATTCCAACTATTTTTTTCTCTCAGTATAATATCAGCTGATTCTCAGTAGCCGATTCGGGCTTAGCTAAAAGCAGTGCTGTGCTTAGATGATTTTAAGATCATCTACACTGTAAAAATTGATGTGTTAAATTTAACACATTTCATGTCCTAAATCACCCACTCTCATTTATGTGTAAATTTAACACAAAACAAATGTGTTAAAAAGTAACATACGTAATATGGAAAAAATTAATACAAGAATTTAATACTCGAACCGTTAGGAATCACAGGTTGTGTTAAATTGACATATTTAATATGTCAGACATAGATTGTCAATTTAACATTTTCATTTCATCAAAACCGTAGATTAATACTTCTCTCAAGTATTAAAGTAACATTATTCTAGTTGATTTAACATTATATATATGTCAGTTTAACACAAACTGTGATTCCTGACGGTATTCAAGTGTTAAATTCTTATGTTAATTTTTTACATATTATGCGTGTAACTTTTTACCACATTTATTTATTTATGTGTTAAATTTACAAATGAGAGTGGATGATTTGGGAAATATTAAATTTAACACATCAGT
The DNA here is from genome assembly GCF_010583005.1 of Odontomachus brunneus. NCBI lineage: Eukaryota > Metazoa > Arthropoda > Insecta > Hymenoptera > Formicidae > Odontomachus > Odontomachus brunneus. Next base: position 1,661,275 of record NW_022639470.1, read on the forward strand.
TTTTACAGTGTAGATGCGGATGAGATGAAAATCCGTAAATCCATCTTAGAAGAGATGAAGATGGTTTTGCTTTTAAAGCATCCAGACGAAAGATAAGATGGTTATACCATTCATCTAGATTGTTTTTCAGATTCTTTTAGATAATTTACATAAATATGTAAAAAAATTGCACATATGATAAAAGAAATATATAAACAGTACTTATACTTTTATTTTTAAGTTTTTATTTTTCAAAAATAAGAGCTTTTCAAAAGTTTCGTCTCATACTTTTTACGGGATATAAACATTTGTTGTTCTGTACTAAAAGATGTTCCACTGGTGCCAATGAAGGTGGTAATATATTATATTTGAAAAAGATTTATTTGGTTGCTTTCCAACAAGAGACACAAGTATCATCCTATCTTTGTTACTCACTAAATGTGGAACAAAGATAGAATGATGTTTGTGTCGACTTGTGTCTCTTGTTGGAAAGCAACCTTTGTACATTAGGGAAATATGTTAGAGAATACAACTTCTCCGATTTCGACTCTAAATAGGATAGTATGTCGATATTATTGCTGATAATTGGCTGTGCACTAACATTATTTTTTTCATAATCGTGAAAGAAATCTTCATCTCCGCTACTCTTAGAAATAGACTTGCTCTTAAATGCAATCATATGTTTGGCGTATAAATTATTAATTTTTTTAAGAAATCTTTACATAAAATGCCACTAAAAATTCTAAGTACCAAATTCTATTATTGGATATTGTATCAAAAACATCTTAAATCTTCTTTTAAAATGGCACAGTTTTTTTATCTAAGATGAAGATGTTATATGTCTTTACCATTTAAATGTTTCGATTTCTCCATCTAAATGACCATCTAGATGCTTTCATTTAGATACTGGCAAACATTCGCAAAAAGCGTTTTGCTGTTATTGTTAAAAGTTGGCTATCACAGGCGAAATGTATTCGCCGTGAGATACAAAGAGTGCCGCCCAAAAAATTTCTAATTTTTACAAAAACATTTTAGGCTGAGATACATAAAATTAAACTTAATTTTCATAGATTTAAAAAATGTGTATATCATAGTATTAACTTGCATACTCTTTAGGAAAATTGAAGCGAATTGTTCTAAATCCACCGTTGCCAATGCATAGAAAAGTCCTTCGTTCGAATTCGTAGCAGCTGCACGATTATTCGATGAACACAACACGATGTTCCATTTTAGAACACGAACGTTTTGCTGCTGCTTTTAAGAATTTACATTTCTCGACGAGCTTTTGGTAACCGAGCAAATTGTTTTCTTATCGTCTTTAGTTGTCAATTATGCGCTATGAACTTTTTTTATAGTCTTCAGTCAGTACAGCACTCGATCCTTTTGTAGAAGTACCATTTTTTTACTAGTAACAGTTTCCGGCTACAATATTGACACTTGGAGTCTCCATAATATTTCCAAAATTACAAATTGTAACATATAAGTTCTTTGACCAATAATGATCTGCTTTTAAAGAGCTTTCTTTTGATATGTCTCCCGATGAGATCTATTTTTGTGAGAAACAGACTACTTAAATAAAATAAAATAAAATAGACTATTGATAAAAATAGGCTACTTTGGGCGGTGCTCTTTATTGGCTGGAATTAAAAACGCACATTTGTTCGAGTAGCAAAGAAAATGACAGCAACTATTTCTATATATCTTAATCATACATGAATCTCGAGCATCCAACTCTGTAAGAAATTAGTCTTACAGAACTCGTGCTACCGCTTGTCGCGCACGAGCATTAATAGTCGTTAATTGTCAAACACCTTACGTGAGATGCAAGATGTTACTGTTAACCTGAGTAGAAATAAAACAGATTTTAGTTATAGTTTTAATCAAATCAACAAGAAAATGGCGACAAGATATAATTTTTATCTAAATTGTTTACGTTTTGTGGTATCAAATTATGTTGTTGGGAACTTATATAATTGCGCGTTATAACATATATAAAAATATATGACAGATCTGTCAATTGGAGAGGTAGCGTTGTGAGACAATCATAATTTAGAATATCAAGTTCGAATTCCACTCGAGTGAAAGCGAGTTCTTCAAATATAATGTAATATCGAATCAGTTCAGTAATTTATTTTAGACGAAATAACCATGCACTGCACACATTAAGAAAATATTTTTCAGTTAAAAAAATAATAAAATTTCTAGTTATAGGAATATAAATATAAATTTTAAATTATTAAGAAATTCCCTAGTATAAATCTATGCTGTTTTACTAGACACTTAATCAGTTACTGTCTAGTATTATTGCATTTCATAGTTGTATTGAAACTGCGCAAAAACTGGAAAGAAACTAAACATAGTTTTATTAAGGTTTATATTGCATACATATAGTGCATGATAAAAATTATATTGTATAGAGACGATCTTAAAACTATATAAAGAATAAGTGAACGCGTAGCAAAACATAGAGCAAGGAAGAGGAAGTTGGAGGAAATTTAACAAAATAACACGTTATGGCAGAAGTGACAAGCAAGGTTAGAGTTGAAAGTGACAAAACGAGCATGGGCTGTATATTAATGATATAGAATTGCATTGCGACAAGAACACATTAGACTATCTTAGAAACGCACCTTAGATTTCCTGTACAATTGTGGAATAGAAAGTCCGACTTTTTGTTGGGAACGTAACCTAAAAATTATCCAATGAGGGAATAGTATCTAAGAAATACGTTTCTTATATTTAACTATTCGGTTATATTCTGAAACTTATTACAAAAAATCAGACATTCTTTATATCTACGACTGTACTGACTTTTATTAAAAATTAAAATTGTACAATAAGCAAGTATGCACACAATATACATTATTACTAGCACAAAACTGCCCATTTTATGAGCAATAAACTTGCTTATTAATCGATTGAATAGTTTCTTTGTCCAATTATTGCTCAGTTCTCGGTCAATAAATGAGTTCAGATATTGTTCATTTTTTGTATATAGTAACTGAAGATAAAGCGTTACATCTTGATTGGGATCCCAACAGTTTTATTCGTCAGTTACTCGACAAACGTTAATATAACTGTTCAATAACTGCTTACAAACTGCGTGAAATTTCCACCAGGGATTAAATTAAATTATTGAGAAATATTAGTTTTCAACATAGTTATCCTAATTCAAAGTTCTCCAGATCTGACAGATTCGGATTGCACTGTGTCCAAAAAAATCTGATTGTACGCGAAGGGTCAATTGCAGAGCAGTTAGTTCGCCATACGCAACCCCGAATTGTTTATTTGTGCAGTTTATTCACCTAAAGCATTTGTTCTTCTCATAAAAGCCTTTTATTGTTCTAACGAAAAAGTAAATAGCAGCAACGTGTGTGCATACAAAGTTATTGTTAACAACATAGCGTTTACTGCATAAATGGGTTGCCTGGCTATAATTATTTTACCATACAATTATGGTCACAAAATATCGAACACTTTTTTCCCAGCGTACTTATAAAAGCCGGCGTAAGAAAAAATGCAAAAAGAACGGCCGTCGAATCGCCGTGATTGTAAATTCGCGCAGTGAAGCGCGCTTATTTACGAATGATTGGTCACTAAAAAGCTATCGCCAAGAGGAGGCCTAAGTGAGCCGATGCTTTATTCGAGAATTTATTCAATTAGCTTAAGATGCTTTGCTCGATTGAAGTAAACGGCAAACCACCGTCGAGCTTATCGCCGACCTCTTCCCCTTATCATCGCGATCCCTCAGTTTCACGATACGCTTGCAGAGTGTCGGCTTCTTTGTGGGCGCGTGCTGCCTGGATCTGCAGGTGAGCATTACCGCGTCCGCCCTCTACACCCTCGCGACGCAGCTTTTGGGCGGCTACCTAGCGACGGCGGTTCCACCGTGGCTAGCGTGGGCCCGATACGCGAGCATGGTGCACTACGCCTATCAAAACATGCAGATTCTGGAGTTCGGCGTCGGCGAACCGATCACGTAAGACCATGCATATGTATCTTTCATTTTACAGATTGTCAAGAAGTGATATCTCGTATCTGCGAAACTATTTACCATCTTCGAGTCTTTAGTTTAGCGAACTCGGAATTTTTAATGAGAATCGATTAATCCATAATTTACTAATTGGAAATGAATAGTGGGGTTTATTAAATGAGAACGACAACCTCCTGTGGATGCCCGAAGGAGTTATTTTGACTCCTTGTGATTCTAATATTTTAAAATTTTCCCAGCACTGGGAGAAATTATCCGATAAAAAGTTTACAAACGGATATTTCCGATAAAAATACCGATGAATTTTTGTATTTGATCAGAAAACGCCCAATGAGAAATATCGGTTCATAATTTTTTCATCGGTTTCCAATCTTTTCTCAAACATGAGTTCTCTTTCTTCCTATCTAAAATCAAAACAGAAAAATCATGAAAACTCACATTTTTTAAGTCGGTAAAATCGATATACTTTTATGATATTAAAGAGGAAATTTAATGTTTATTCCAATTGTTATATTGTGAATAGAAAAAAAAATATTTTTAAGATACTTTGAGTATTTTACTGAATAATGGAATTATTTAGAAAATCAGCATGTATTTTCTTTAATGTCAATGTACTTTCCTCAATGTTAATGTAATTTCTTTAATATATACTGAGAGAAATTATTTGATAAGAAATTAACAAATAGATATTTCTGACCAAAATATCGATGTATTTTTATATCCGATCAGGATATTCGATTAAATTTAATCGGATACTTCCGATTGTAATGGCATTTTATCAGATAAACCGATCAAAAAATTATGAACCGATATTTCTCACCGATGTTTCCTAATCAGATACAAAAATTTATTAGTATTTTGATTTAAAATATTTGTTTGTTTAATTTTTTATCGTATAACTTCTCTCGGTATATTGCTCATTACTCGAATCACTATTGACTTCTGAACGTACTAAGAACAGTTTGCAAAATATACAAATTTCGTATTGTAAACAAATTACAGTAATTTTTGTAATTTTTCCAAACTTATAATTTCTAGTAAGAGAGATGCATCATAATTGTCACTTATTTAGCTTTTATAGTTAGTACAAAAAGACTGGTGAATGCACACAGAATAAGATATAAACTTAATAATCAATTAATAATCGGGATTAAAAAAACAAATCTCAAACAATAATTTATATATTGGTGATTAAATAAAGAGTCTCTAAATGATTCTTTTTGGGCATCTAAGACTAATCATAAAATAAATCATCACAATATCACCGACCTCTTTATATATTGGTGATTAAATAGTCTCTAAATGATTCTTTTTGGGCATCTAAGACTAATCATAAGATAAATCATCACAATATCACCGACCTCTTCCAGTGTTACTCTTTCAGTGTGTTCTACTTCAAAAATAATTGAAAATCACGAGAAATTTTTTCCTAAAAACCACAAGAAAGAAAAATGACAACAACAGAAAGATTTTAAAGGAATAAAAATGACTCCATCGAACACTCTAATGTTAATATTAATAATTGGGTTTAGCATAATTTGACGTAGAAGGTTCATTCACCACGTACGTTGCAAATTCGGAAAAATATTTGATACGTGTATTATTGTTCAAACATCATATTCTCCCGTGGTTTAAAATTGTTCACACTAATATCCAACGATAGACCATGTTTTTTCTCTTTGCTTACATATTTAGAGAGAGTTTATATATATGTATATGGTTTATTCAACATTTTTTCTGTCGTCTTATGAGAACTCGTATCTGAAAACACGGTTATTTGTTCGAAAATTTGATCGAAAATGACATCTTGTAT
>NW_022639470.1:1671086-1675978 GCF_010583005.1 Odontomachus brunneus
GGGGGGGGGGGGGGGGGGGGGGGGCCGGATAATAAATTTTGAAAATCACGAGAAACCACCGCTCGAGCAAATCGATAGCGAAACACGTTTCGCATCGGACTTGGAGAGCTCGACGTAATTCTTTTGATTACATCCACTTTCGCAATTACAACCGCGCGTCGCGTCGGCCGGACTTCAGTAGTATCATCCGAAATATGCGGGGCGCTCCGATAAGCGCGACGCGATTAAACCGGCTCTGACGGCGAACAACACACTACGTCGTCGCGGCGTATCGAGACACGATGAGCGAAACACGAAGCGAATGTTTAAACAAAGATTTGGCTGTGTCACTGTAACCGTTTGTTTGATTTGTAAACCTTTCTTTCGTTACACGCCTGAATCGGGAGCTCTCGAGAAGGATAACGAGAGTCGGAGGACAAAGTGGGAGAGAGAAAGAGAGAATGCGCAATACGTGGAGTCCAAGGCAGAACGAGATGAGTCGCGAATGAATCGAGGAAAAGAGAAAGAAAGAGAGAGAGAGCAAATGAGCGAATGGGGGAGAGAAAGAACTAGAGTGAGAAAGGGAGAGCGAGAGAGTGTAAAAGTAATGTCTGTTTCTATCAATTTTGGTTAACTTAACCGGGTGGTTATTCCAACCGAATGGACCAATCTGTCAATTCTGAATAACGAGAAATGCGTTTGCTCAATTCCGTTGGAATAACCGGTTAAGTTAACCAAAGTTGGTAGAAACGGGCATTAACCTTAATCGCGTATATTTATCGCGCATTTAACGTTAAACGTCGAGGTTAACAGGCTCCGTGTACGTTTTATTGCGAGCTTACGACCGAACGTAATTGTACTTCACGTTAAATTCGCGAGGGGAATACGAGTTCGAGACCGGATGGAACACGAAATCACGATGAAGTCGAAATGACGAGAAAATGACTATAAAAAAACTCACTTCTCGACAATGATTCGATCATTTTCCCGTCATTCGGACGTCATTGAGACGTCATTATCGTGATTTTTTGTTGTATCTGTGGGAGTGAGTCGTGGTGAAGGAGAAGAAAGAGGGAGAGGGAGGTAGGGAGGGAGGGAGGGAGAGAGAGATTGTTTCGAAGCCGTGCGTCGTTCACCGATCGAATTGTTGTAAGGAGTAGAGAACACGTCAACTTTAAACGGCCATTTTCGACGCGAAACGATCGGAAACTTTACCTTGTTGGTGCTCCACGTGAAACGCGAGCGCCCTGACCGTTCGCTGGGCGAAGGAGAAGTCACGCGCGCGATTGATGCCGCTTTCGTACGCGCCGGCAATCAATCAAACGACCAATCTGCGAGGGGAGGAGGGATGTGCGCCCTTCCTCCGTAGTTGAGAAGATGCGCGAAAATCGAAGGCGCGAGAAGAGCGGAAGAGTCGGCTCGCTATTATTACCCTTCACCGCGCCCCGGTAATTTTCCGGGCGCTTATACTCTTTATATCGTCACACGCAGGAACAACCAACCAATCAACCAACCAACTAATCAACCAACTAACCAACCGACCCACTAACCAACAAACAAACAAACGCACTTTTTGATCGTGTAGATGTCTTTTCAAAATTTTGATATCCATATTATACAATTACTATACAATTGTACACCACCGACTGTTGATAAAGAGCCGCGCGACGCGAGGCGACGCGAAATTTGTATGCGTTTACAAGTTTTAGCATCGAGCACGGATTGGTCGACTATACTCGCATACGGAAACCGTAGATTACTCATGCAGAATAATCACTCATTTTTTTTCCGCTGGAGAACCGCCACGACAGACAGACAGATAGACAGCAGAAGACACGCGTAGAGCGTTCGACTCGTTAGCGCGTCTCGTTGTGCGACCGCAAAGTAAAAAAAAGTCACTTTGTGTTAAAAATGGTCCTAAAATTTTTGTATTAAATTCTTGATATATCCGTGTGTCAATTTAACATATTATGTTTGTGGTATCCGAGTATTTTGTGTTAAATTGATATTTAACACGTATAAATGCTGAAATAACACATTTGTGTTCAGATTCTCGCATTTTATGTTTTAGTGCAGATAAAAAAATTAGGGATATTAAGAGAATGCTGGATGCCGACATAATGTAACTTTGTGTTTTTTGCACAGTTTTTATTTGATTGTATAGAATTGCAAGTGCTTATACGGAGTGAAAGTGCAAATATATGTGCATGTGTGAATGGCGAAGTTATATAAAAATACCCCATATTATATAAAAACAAAATATTTATAACATTTTTTTTGCTTTTGATGTAATATGAGGTACTGCATTATTCATTGACATTTATACTTTTACTCTGTGCAAAAATATGCAATTTAATATAATCAGATAGAAAAACAGGGCAATATATGCTGCATTGTCGATATCCAGCATCTCCTTAATTTTATTGAGAAATTAGGTTTTCATCATCTAACATATACAAGGTACGAAATGTATCTGCAATCACATTTGAAATAATGTAGTAGATAATATAAAGCGACACACTCCGAAGTGTGAGAATTCTCGAGTTCGATCTCATATGTAGCAAATATAAATTTTCCAAATACGATATCAATTTAATCAATTAAAATGGCACATAATTTGAAAGATTGCAAACAAAACCATTGGCGATACCTTAAAAACAACTTAAAAAATTAAAAACAACGTAAAAAAGATGTAATAAATAGAGTATTTTTCTCAGTGTGAAAATAACATTTTTTGTCTTACATTTAACATTATAAATTGACAATTTTACATAAAATTTGCTTGAAAGTAATTTCAACAATAATTCGTTTTTATTAATTTCTAACATAATATTTGTGTTATTTTTTAACATATTCGCTTTGTGTTAAATTAACACACAAATGGACCATTTAAGACATGTAAAATGCATTAAATTTAATAAAAAATTTTTTACTATGCGAGACACGAGCGAATTAATGAAAAAACGGAAAATTAGCGCGTGCACGTTGCTGTATCATTAATTATCTTTTTATGCGGACCAGAATAGATAACCAAGAAAGGAGAGAAAGAAGGGGAGAAAGAGGAACAACTTAACGATCAACTTCTGCATAGCTGTTCGGAAAGATGTATACCAATAGCAACAATCGGATTGAGAGGTGAAAAAAGAATTTTCTGCCAAAGTTTTCGTTTTTTTGGAGAATGCATCAGTCTCGCAACTTTCTTACCAGTTTTTTTACCGACGTAATTATTAAAGTTATTAGTCGATATTATTAAAGTTTTGTTAAAATTGAGTCTCCATACTGAAATTAAACCATAATTAAACCTTGAGCGAGATGAGATTGTTGATTATTTCTAAATATTTAAATTTTCGAAGAGTTTCCAACTTGTTGCACTTTTGTTGAGCGACTCGTTAGATGATTTATCGATTAAATTTTAGTATAGTGAAAATTTAATCTAAAGTATATATGCAGAGAGAGATAAAGAGACAAGGAGAGCTGCTATTGTTATACACTTTTTAGAACACTCCTATACTCCTGTTGTATAATAAAGTGCTACGAAAGTAAGAAGCATTGTCCGCCAGATCTCGGCGTTGGACATTAACGATAGCTGTATAACGCATATGAAATCGATCGTGATTTATAGTGAATCCGCTATTCTTTTCCGCGAAACTTTCTCATTTCGTAATCACGCGTAATCGTTCCCATCCTAACACGACATCTGTATATCCGGATGTAACAATTCATCTCTTCTCATCGCGAATGATTCGCACAACCGAGACTTTGGAATACGCAAAAACATGTACATGCTTCTGCAATTAAAACTTTATAAGAGACTGACAATGTTTTTTATATGAATATTGTAAACCGCAGGATAAAAATTCCCAAAATAAATTGCGTTCTACGTATTTATACCGTGTAAAGTCGTGTGATAAGCTAAAGAAATTGTAGATTATTTCTTCTCCTCAACACATACACACACACACATGCACGCATACACACAACACAACTAGAAAGAGAGAGAGAGAGAGAGAAAGAGAAAGATACAAGCAACATTCATACAGCCAAAGTTTTTTCTAAAAGGAGGGCAAAGTAGCTTCAACTTCGTAAGTACACGGTTGAATTTCGACAGATAGATCAAAAATTACTCTACGTGAACCCAAGATCACACGTACGTACGTAGTACACGCGAATATTAATTCTCACCGATACTTTCCACTCTCGATAGAGATCCGTACGGTTTCGCGGGAAACAAAATTAGACGTCTCGAGCAAGACTATTTCGCTTTACAAAAATAGTGCCTTTTTTACAAAGACTCTGTTGTTTGTGCCAAGTCAAATCCAAAGGATCTGTAAGACACACACTGCCTGTATACAGACTGCGGAAAGAAAAAGAGAGAAAGAAAGATTGGGAGAGTGAAGAATAGAGTGCGAGCAAATGTGTGTTACGAGCGCGTTAGAAGACTGAGAATCAGAGACATGAGTCGCACGCGGAATAGGACGATTTTGTTAGGAAGGATCACCGCGACGCGGGCAAAAGGAATGAAAAACATAGAAAGAACTTTGATCACGAAGCGATAAGGAGTTTTCCGACGGTCAGAGTGGAGTTCAGAAGGTAGACCGAAATGTTTCCGTGCGCACGCACGTATTTAATACATGCAACACAAGTGGACACGCAACGCACGTACAAACGCACGCCCATACAAATGTCGAAGAGTGTCCTCATTCACAAAACTTACCAGAGTACTGCGGGACTAAAAAAATGCCAAAAGTGTTCGACTAATTCAATGCCGCCGTGGATCCCCGATTAGTAATATCTTATTATTACCGAAAGGAGGGGGGAAACAAGTAATATCGATGTAAATGTGCTAAAAAGAGAGAGAGAGAGAAAGGTTATATATATATATATATATATATATATATATATATATATATATA
>NW_022639470.1:1676878-1682191 GCF_010583005.1 Odontomachus brunneus
CATATATATATATATATATATATATATATATATATATATATATATACGTATATATACACATACACACATTTATACATACATATACACATCTTATATATTAATTAATTGATAGTATTATTCCTGTTGCTCGAGTAGTGGATGTAGTACGGTCTGCATCGCTCTACCTAGGAGATATCTCGTTATCTAGTATTTCTATTTTGATTTTACCAAGAAACGTTAATATCACTCTATTACTATAGTAATAATAAAAATTACTATTATTACTAATACTAATGCTATTGCATATTATTATCACCCGTAGCGCTATTATTATTTTTATTTTATGATAACCATTATATATTATTATCATTATCGTCGTGATTATTATTATTATTATTACGTTCGTTGCCTACAACTATCGCTCCACGCGACTATTATTATTATTATTATTAATTGCTACTGTTAGTATTAATTATTAATTATTATTGTCGTTATCAACTGTCATCTCCACTACCCTTATATGTCTTTATCATCGCGTCATCATCGCCGATGCTATTGTTGTCATCGCGAGGCAAGTGCGCGTTACCGACTTATGCATTTTTTTTTGTATAACACGGAAAATCATTAGATTAAATTTATTAGAAAATCATTAGATTACTTTTCTTGGTGCCGATTTTAAGTCGTCTCTATGAACAACCGCTCGACACATCTGTATGTGTACTTGTACTTGTACTGTATGTGTATGTGTACTGTATGTGTCTCTCGTGTTTGCACTTTATTTTCACATTACCGATTGCGTCGGTCCCATTTCGAAAGAATCGCGGCGAAACGGAAAATTGATTGCTCGGCTTTCACTTGGCTTTAAAGTCGGACACCAGGAAAATCGTAGCGTTCGCATGATATCTTACTTGCGCAGTACTTTCGGTAACGTGTTGATCACTGAATTCTAGCGAGGCGTTTCTTAGAAATTAAAATGAAAGGGAGTAAAACGCGACGTTTAGAAGTTAGCAGCTTCGTACGGCAATTGCGGGCGTCGGACGGTATACTGTATAGAAATTTTTAACGGCTTTTTATTAATCAACAGTTATATAATCGCGACCAGATCATTGTACATAATCGCGACAGTTGCGCGTACATAAACGAGAGACGGGAAGGAAATTCTAACGAGCATTCTTCGGCAAAAAATGTACACATGTATATTCCCGGTGCACCAAGTGTATGTATGTGTGCGCGCGCGCGCGCGTGTGTGTGTGTGTGTGTCCTATAGGCCGCGTTTACAGAAGCACACTCACTAAAGAGGCGCGTATCGGGCGCGTGAATGTAGTGTCCTTTTCGCATTTCCCATACTTCGCGAGGTATGGACTATTTTTTTATATAGTTTTTATTACACACTTGATCTCGTTTTCATATTTCTACGTATTTTTTTTTCGGATTTAATACATATGCGCTATGCGAAGTGCGAAGGGCCGACTCCGTATTCAGGATTTCTCGACTGACGACCGTTCCGTTATTCTTGCTATCGTGTTTATCGCTGAATCTCGATGCACTGCGAGATCGAGGAGACGACAATCGTTGTAGCAGCGTTATTGACGGATTGATTGAAAGTTTGCCGGAGACGGTAAAAGTTCAAGCTCGAGCTTGAATCGCTGCCGCGCGGAAGGCACGAAACACCCGTGCCTTTGCGAATTCTAATTCTCCAATCGTACGTTACGTGTCGTCGTAATCACTGCCATATATTCCGAATACGGATCTGCATTCACAGCTCAATAAATGCCGAATGTAGTTACCGCCTTTTCTCGTATCTCTTCCTCGTCCCTCAGTTTCGGATGCGCGCGCGCGTGTATAAATCATGACACGCGATGCATGTGTACCGCGGCAATGCGAGAGAGAGAGAGAGAGAGAGAGAGAGAGAGAGCACGTGGTAGTCAATTTGTCTCATGGATGTCAAGGTGGATGTCCCGATTGTCGGCCGTGACATAATTCGAAGTACGATGAAGACATATTTCGTCGCTATCTCCGACGCGAGTCATCCGAATTCGCGCACTTCTCGCTACTTCTATTTGAAATAAACCATAGACGTGTAGAATAGACTGCGCATTGTTGCAGGAGGGATGAGATCAGCATCAGTAAGAGAGGGCAACAGAGAATAAGATGTTTCCCTCGTCTAATTGTCTAGTTGGTGGGGAAAACGAAGGAGGAAAAGCGATGACATGATGTTTCTTTTGCGATGTTTCTCTCTTTCTCTCTTTTGTTTCTTCTACGTCGCCCTCTCTTAAATCTGTACTAACAGTCGTTCCTTGAAACTCATCTCAAATAAGATACTCAGATTTGGATTTAGAGTTAGATGTGTTTTTCTGTTGAATTGTGTAATTACAAATATAATATATCGCTTATATAGTAATTCAACTGAAAAGGTCGCACCTAACTTTGAATAAAAATATGAGGTTCGTATTAACAGTCATCACTTGAAACTTGTTCCACGTGAGACATTCAGATATGAATTTAGAGTTAGATTTGAGTTTCCCACTTGAATCACCCAATACATGCGACATTATATTTGCAATCGTGATTCAGCTGAAAAATTCATATCTAACTCTAAATTCAAATCTGGGTATCTCACCTGAAGTAGGTTTCAAGTAACTACTATTAATACTGAGTATTTTACATGAGACAAGTTTTACAGGTAATAACTATTAATATGAACCTCAGAATATTGTGTAACAGAAAAGGCATTTGACTTGGTATATTTCTGCCCTTCAATCTTGTCATCAGCCGTCCCCTAAGAGTGCGCAGGCTGTTCTAAAAAAAAAAGAAGAAATATGCGAGATCTCTCTGCATGGTTGTTTCGTAAGTTGTCGAGCAAGCAAGTCGAAGATATATTTTTCGAAAAGAAGGGGAATTGTATCGTCGATGACGTCGAACATTAGGCAGATTGCGAATTCGTTCGCAAGTTCTCCAATCGGAAGAAACATTGTAGTAAAAATTCAACAACAAAGTTTTGTGAACTTGGACAATACACGCAGAAATTGTGAACGAAATTACTATATACTTGTTGAAAAACGTTATGCACATTTAACTTTTTACTACAAAATTATTTTAATTAAATAGATTTTTTTATGCTGTACATTCTCTCGGTATACAGTTAAATTTATACTATTTCTGCCGTAATTTGCACCACAATGTCAATACAGTCCAGATTTACAAGAAAAAAAAACACTGCAAAATGAAGTATAATCTTAATGTAATTCTTACTACAAAATAGTTTCTTCGTGCAGGGTGATCTATTATCGGGGCATCCATCGAATCGCCGCTGATTCGCGCGCGTATCTCGGCGAAAGACCGGGCGGGGCATCAGTCCGACTTTCGTGGACTGCGCGCCTCCTGCTCAAAGCAAACGTTACCATACTATCGAGTACAAACGGAACTTGCACGAGCGAGAGACCTCGGCGCTTTTCGGACCCAAGGCCGGTAGAAGAAGAGGGAGTGAAAGGAATCAAACGCGTGTAGCTTCACCGTCGGGAACGGCTGATGCGCGCGTTTTGGCGCCTCTGATCTATCCTTTTTAGGCAACCGAGCGATACATATATATCGGTGTGACCTCTCATCATCGAGAGTGATCGCGAACGTGTGTCGCGCTCTCTCTCTATTTGCTGCAACGATTCGCTCGAAGAAACTTGATCATTCTTGTCTCGATCGATCTCGTCGAGGTGAACCCGACTCTGATTTGTAGGGTGAAACACCCAATTGTTGACATTCCTCTCGTTTCTGTTTCTAACGACGTCGCGAGACTTTGGTCTAATGACGTCAAAAGCGAGAAAACGCACATCCAAAACTCTTGCTATCATTTCCAAATAAACAAATATCTGTATAAAAAAAACACTTCTGATCGGTCAAGCATAAAATGCTTGGAAAACTATCCTTTTCCTCTAACAGCCAATAGCTGTAGAATTAAATGCAATGACATGCAATGTTCTTCTTTAATTTATCTTTTCTCATTATTTTGTTATTCTCATGGCTATTTATTGACTATCAAAGAAAAATAATAGTTTCTGGAACATTTTACAAGTATGCTCAAACGATCTCAAGTGTTCTTTCATTCAAATGTCTATTTATTTGAAGAATTTTCAGTATGCAATTTCTCGCTCTTGACGACACAATCCAATATGATCGCGGCGAGTAACCAGAAGCCTTAAACTTCAACGCAGACTATTAAATTTTGAACGAGAGTGTTGATAACATCTAGTGAAATAAAGAAGATGCTCCTCCAGAGTTATCCAAAAGTTTATAAACAGCTTAAAATTATCCTAATATAACGCTGATAAGGGAATTATTGTAAAAGATTTTTAGGTCAGGGTGTGACGAGGACTTATACATATATAAGCTTACTTCCTTCCAATAATAATAATAATGAATTCATACTATTCAGACAAAGACTTAAACTTAGATTAAAATTTAAACGATGTTTAGAAACGGGCATTGCTCATTCAAACTTGAAAGAAACTTGGTTTTGTCTAGATATAGCTTCCGAAACTTGGTTTTTCTTACGAATGCAGATGAACTTCTTACCCACTTTATGATTACAAAGGAGAACTTCAGAACTAAGATCGCGAACAACCGCAGCTAATCGCAAAAAAACAGAGTTTCTAGAGTGTCAATGACCAAAGAGGATCGATAATTTGGTGTTTCATAGTCGGGCACTTGAACGATCGCGGACGACGTGTCTTTGATAATCCCTCTCTCCCGTCCTCAAATCCCGCCCCACTCTGATTGTTGAGATAGGTAGCGTAATTGTAACCGTATTGGAGCGCTTTTGCACGCGCGATATCGCGTTAGGATTCACGTGGCGTTAGGATTCCGGACACGATAGATAGGATAAAGAAAAGTCGAGCCACGAAGTGAGCTCGGATGGCGGCGCGTGCTTGCGCGACCCGCTCGTTATCGCGTCGATTTAATTGACGAGCCGACGCGCTGTTGCATGTTCAAGGTGTCCGCTTCGCAGTTTATCGTGATTATCGTTGGAAATCGAGGAGAGTCTCTGTTGACCGCGAGGATTTATAATATAACGCAGTTCTTCCCCGAGCGTGTGTAAGCGGTGAGAAGGGAAAGCCGACGAAATATCAATAATAAGGTGATAGACAGATTAGAGAGTGAAAAAGCGAAAAAGAGCAAGAGAGGAAAATAAAGAGAAATGTAAATAAATGGAGTTGCTGGCTGTGCTGTGTAATTGTTAATGACTATATATATATGTGTGTGTGTGTGTGTGTACACACGCATATATACATATATATATAACATACAAATATATATATATATATATATATATATATATATATA
>NW_022639470.1:1682265-1688981 GCF_010583005.1 Odontomachus brunneus
ATATATATACATATATATATGACACACAAATATATATATATATATATATATATATATATATATATATATATACGTATTATATATGTATTCACACACCACACACTATATATATATATATATATATATATATATATATATATATATATATACACACTGATTTTGCGAGTCCGGCAAATTACCTTTTGAATCACGCGGAAGCGAAAGTTGCTACTGTGATCGGTTCGAGTGATTAACCTATTTTTGATCCTCCTGGATTCTTGGTAAATTGCTCCCAAATTGGGCTCCGTTCGCGCGCCTACGCATACACGTTCTCGCTGGGATAGTCCCCGAAAGCGGGTTAATTGTTCCCGTTAGCAATACCGTTAGCTCGTTAGAATCAGGTTCTACGTCTAATGATTCCATTCTTTCTCTTTCTTCTTTTTTGCTTTTCGGCGAACGCCTTGTACTATTAACAATATATTACTATGATGTGTCACGTGACAGCTATGTCGTAACAATATCTTGTGCGCGCGTTGTAACTGATATGCAATACTTTATATTGTTTACATATGTGGTAATATATTATTAATATTACTGTGAATAAATTGTTGGAGACACGAAAGTGACGACGCGGGAGATGTGTGTATTTCTTCTCAGCGCATTGTAAATATGGTTATTAGTGGCGGGCCAATGCCGATTGCCTCGCGATAGAAACTTCCGCGAAGTATCCTGTGCAGGGAATATTGATCACTGTGTATATTAAAAAAAAATACGTGCCCGTACCGAACTCAATCATACTGTACACTCAACACTCGCTCTTTTTTCGTGCCGAACTCGATCTTACTTCGAACTCGTCGTCGAGGCAGACGAAAATCACTTTTATAATTTACTTGGCAATTCCACTCGTAAGAAAAAAGAACAAAAAAAAAACAGAAAGAAAAGACAAGAGTAATTTGCACTGTTTTCCGAGCCCAGATAGATTTTGATGATCATCACGAGACAATCGATGATGAAAATCTATGAAACTTCAAAATAAAAATACTTATTTCTAGATATGTACCTAATCTTGGACATTTGTGTTATTTTGTTCTTTAAATATTTAAACTTTCAACATATAGAATATATATATGAATATATATGCATTAATATATATGTATGTATGTATATTTGTATATACATACATATAAATATATAATATATAAGTATGTATATTTATATATACATACATACAAAAAAAATATGTGTGTATATTTTATGATGGAAGTTTAAATATTCGAATTAAAGACCAAGGCAATAAGAATGTCCAAGATTGGATATGTATCAGGGCACTGGTACTTTTATCTTTCAATTTTTTAAATTATATTTATGAAGCAAATATACTGTATATCGAATTAATTATTAAGTTTACATCATATAATACTATAATTTCTTTTTTATATCGATCCAGCGCAACAAATTTACTAAAAGTGACACTCAGATTTTTATATGTTACATTTTACACTGTATATTGTTTTGAGTAAATTTTGATAATTTTTTTCGTGTTTCTGTTTCGTATTTCTATTTCATCACTCTATGTGTTAAATATGAAACATATGAAGCACATAAGGAATGCAATCTTTACAAATCACCATTAATAAAATTACTGCCAAATTTACATAGTTGTCTATCTGGGAGGTAATCTCTTTTTTTTAGAAAAACTCAGGAGACGACGAGTTTTCTTCTTATCTACGCCGAGTCTCTGTACTATTATGATCTTCCCGTGAACCTCGAAAGCCGGAAGAGAGAAAAAACGGCGCGAAAAGACCGCGGAACGACAAAAATATCGTGGTTCAATCGGCTGATTAAAGGTTGCAACATTTCCTCGATAAGTTTTGCAACCTCGTATTTAATAGAAAAATGCATTTTCCTCCGCCCTTAGGGTTTGCTAAAAGACAAATTCTCCTTTAGGCTTACGAAATGCGTTACAAAATTTTTCGAGAAAAAATCTCGCAATCTTTAATCAGTTGGCTGTACACACGGTGAATAGGAAGAAAAGAACGCGCAATTATGAAACCATTTTATTACACTTAACGTTAATACACATATATACACATACACACGAATACATAATCGTAATGCATTTGTGTCTAAACGAAGGTTCGCTCGAACTTAAGTACTTTTTCTAGACGTGGACGACGAGTCGCGACAGAAATAGACACACATACACAACCATTTGCGAAACACTGCCATAATTAATAACTGGATTAAACGATAGTTAGTTGGTGTTATCGAAAAGTAGCCTGACTCGCCACGCGGCCGCGGAGGCAGCGTGCGTCGAGTTCGCTTAGATAATCGATCGACGTTCCCTTTTGCGTTGGAGACGACTCAGCTTTCATTCTCCCGAGGAGAATCAGCCCCCGCTCGACCAAGTCGCTTGCGACTTCCAATTATCACGAAACTTTCATAAAAGTTGAGAGAGAAAGAGAGTACGTTGACTGAAATCGTGAAAGAACGACGTTTCAAATTTTCCTTCCCTTTTCGTCGACGGCTTCATCGTAACAATTTGCAATAACGAGGGGGAGAGTTGAACGCACTGCCCTTAAAGTTAAGAGTCGGATGCAACGCAAAGGATTCGACGAACACGCGGTGAACAAATGAAATTCTCGCGGGCCATGCGCACCGCTATTGTTTCGGTAGAGAGAGTGAGAGAGAGAGAGAGAGAGAATCTTATTGTGAGATTTATATATCAAGCCGGGTCGCCCCCGAAACCCGAAACTAGAGTATCTCTATCCTATGAGACGACCGACTCGGTCTTAATCAGGGGCTTGTACTCACCACCCGCGTGTTTCTGCAACGTTATCGTTGATTTGAAATTTAACGTATGCGCGTGCTTCGGAATATATCCGTCGGACGTGTGCGTGCCTGTCCGTGTGTGTTCTGAGAAAGGGGAGAGAGAAAGGAAGAGAGAGTACCGAGAAGAGGAGGGTCTCGACTGCCCGACCACGCGCAATCTAGGTGAAAAAGACGATATAACGATGTAATAATAATAATAATAACATTAATAATAATAAGAGAAATAATAAGAATAATAATATAATTAAAGAACGACAGAGTGGCTAATCCGACTCGTTCGTCTGTCGAGCTCACGCACAAAAGCAGATAGTTCGAATGTCGTGTGCGTAGAGAAATTGTTGTTGTTACGCGTTGTTTGTGCGTGTACATATTTACACGTCGTGCACGTTGAGGCGCATAGCGAAACTGCAAATCGACGGGGTGACCGACGCTCACGGAAGCCTCCTCCGACGGCAAGAGCCTCATGTCGGGGAAGGGCTGAGAGAGCGCTCAGGCGAGGATACGAGAGAGAGTAAGAGGAGCAGTTTTAATAGTCGAAAAGATACGTACGGTCGTGAGCATACGATATATATCCGTTCACCTTTAAGGCACGAGTGAACACGTAAACGTTCAAGCTCTACCGAACGACACGAGCCGACCAATCGCGATCGGGAATTTGAAAATAGCAGTTACACGATCCCGACAATTCTCAACTCTATCGATCATGTATCTTTTTCCTTAGCTTGAACTCATGAAAAGCGATTGATGTCAGTTTCTATTAACGTTGATTGCCTTAACCTTAATCTGATTCTATTAACCTTGACCCGAGTTTAAACTCTACTCAAACAAAGACTTCCCAGACAGCACAGACACAAGTCCAAAACTGGGAATAAGAAGTTTTTAAGATGTCTTTAAGACGTCGGGGTATAAGACGTCTTTAAGTCGTCTTAAAGACATCTTATGTCTCAGATTTGGACGTTGTGCTGCCTGGCTTAAACTCAAGTTAAGATATAGTCGACGTTAGTGAAAATGTGCATTAGCTTCTATTTCTATCAACGTCGATTAAATCTTAATTTGAGTTTAAACTCTATTCACAAAAACTTAGCGTCAATTTTGCCAATCTCTTGGTAAGGTAACTTAAATCATATATCTGTCTTTGTTTAATTTAAAGGAAAAACAAAGATGGACATATAATTTAACTGCTAGAGCGTTACTCAAGAGTAACTTGAAGAATCAGCTCTTAAATTCAGGTTAAGGTTTGATAAATATTAGTACAAACGAGCAGATGTTGACTTTTTCTAAACTCGATTAATATTAATTTAAGTTAACTGACAAAGTGATCAACTGAAATTTCTGACTCCTTCCCTCTTTCTCAATTTCTCCTCTAGCAACAGTTTCAGTTAGTAGCTCTGCCAGTTAACTTTTGGTTAAAATTCACCAGAACTTGAAAAAAATTAACTTCAGTTCATCAATGAAACTTTTAATGAGTTCAGGCTAGGGGAAGGCTATCCTTCCCAGTCAGAACCACATGTTGATTCAAAGTTGATTCGACGTCGATGAGACGTCTCATCGATCATTTCGACATCAAATCAACCTTGAATCAACGTTATGGTTCTGACTGAGTTGGCTATCGATATCCTTGGTCGATTCGCTAGTTGATCGGGTTCATTTCGGGTTAGCGCGCGTTTACGTGTTCGTACGTGCCGATCGCGCGAGTCTATCTGTTCGACCGCCGATTTCTAGATATCTTCGTTTGTCTCGCGTGGATATGAATGTGCCTCTCGAGGGAAGTAGCGGCGGCGTGTACGCAGCGCGAGTTCGTTGTCGAAGCGACCGTACGTTGAAATCAAACGTTTTGATATGGCGGAGGGGAATGCGGGAGACAGAGGGAGAAAGAGAGAAGGAGAGATGTCTGTAAGAGAACTGTTTCTGGACTTACGGAATATGATAGGAGCGGGAACTCTCGGATTTACGGAGATCTCGGGTGTTCGCCGAGCGCCTGCGAATTCCATTCCGAACGCGCGATAGAGAAGAGGAAGTAGCCGGCGAAGTAGCGACCGAATGATCGCCCGGTACGGGCAATATATCGACTTTTTTTCCGTGTAGAAGCACCGCTGACGCGATGCACACACGTCGCGTGTTCGAGACAATTCGGGGCCGACTGAAGTTGGCGCCGATTCGCGACATCGGTGTGCGGAACCGCAAGAGGGAGCTCGCTAATCGCGCGAGACGAGAGTTTAGTCTTTGTATTATGCGCGTAAAATGCTTAACAATTATTAAATGATATTGTTTTTATCGAATCAGGAGTGAGAGAATAGCGGAGAGAAGCGTGCCTGTGTGTGTATGTGTGACGTGTGCGTTTGAGGGAGAGAGAAAATGAGAGCGGGAGATCAGAGAGCGGGAGAGAAATTCAACAACCAGCGTTCATTCTTCGACAACCATATGCAATATAAAATTGAGTATACAGAGCAAAACAGCGAAAACCATCTGTCCTAGTCCTAGTAATCGAACTCATCACCATAATTTATAACCGATTTCAATTTAAATCTAATAAAACGATGTTATAATACCAAAACTGTCGTTGTTTATTACGACTCAATTGAAACCCTTCTTATATTATATATTAAAATAATAGTATCTTTGTAAGTAAAATTACATTAATTTTGTAGTAATATCTAAAACTCTAAAACAATTTCGATAACTAAATATAAACGAAAATTCGAATTAAACGCTTCAAATCGACCGTCATTTTGGTATCACTATGTTTGTTGAAAAAAATATCCATGGCATATTTTTTAAGTTGTCGGAAACATGTTTTAGATACTTTCCCGAGGGATACTAACAGATTTTATGGAGCAAATAGCGGAAGAAGAAAAAATTAGTCTTAAAAACATGTCTTTTTATTTTATTTTGCAAAAATTTTACATAAATTGCGATTTTTTTTTAAATTTTCTGAACGCTATTCGATAGAACGACGTCGAAATTGGTAGAAATGATATTCTTTATAAACAACAGACTTTATTTCTGTAGTAAAATAAATGGCTCAAATCAACTAAAATTTCAGCACATTTAGGCGTTAATGGGTTAACTGACAACTTGCGATAACACAAAGAATTCAAAAAGAATTCTTTTTGTATCTAAAAAAGATTTCAGAATTGGTAACATAAAAATAAATTCTTTTGGAATTCTCTTTGCTATTTGACTTTATATTAAAAATGTTGTTTCGTTTTCTTTGCATACTGAGCAATGCTCCTATTTATTTTTGCACGTACTTTCATTGCGTAAAAGTATTTATGATTATGCATGTGTACAACCAATACGATATAAAGTTTGCAAAAAAATGTCAATATTCTGTCGGTAAAGTTTTCAGCTTCAGTTTCCCACTTAAGGGGATGCTGGAGTAGATGACAAACTTGAATAATATCGATAATGCAGAGACGATCGTCACTAACATAATCATGCTATCCTTTTTGTATTTTTTGTATATACAGAACTTACATGAACGTGTGTTGCTTTATTTTACTATATTCAACGGAAAATCTAATCATATATATGTAGAAATCTTTCTGGATATATGTAGAACTGTTTCGATATTCTTAAGCTTCCAAATGCAGATGCGAAGATAGAGCAATGTTCTTCAAAATTTTTCTGTTTGGAGCATCCACACTTTCGGTATGTACACGCACCGGCGTTAATGCCGTCCGAATATCCGTGTGACTCGCACACGATAACGCGTCACTCATACACTGCTGCGTGTAGGTGAGCTAAGAGCATCACGGAGTGGCGGAGGGAGCTAGCGGTATACGATCGTCGGACGCTTGGAGAGGGAATAGTGGTGGGAGTCGCGGCGATCTTCCATCCTCTATCGCAAACGTAAGAACGAGAGAAATAGCATTATAAGACGTCTGGACAGAAATGCCGTCCTA
>NW_022639470.1:1688991-1691129 GCF_010583005.1 Odontomachus brunneus
CTGTGGAACTTTTAAATTAGACAAATATTACGCTGACAGCTTGAGATTTTATATTAAAAATTTTTTGTTCATTTTCGTCACATATCGAGCAATTCTTCTATTTATTTTTGCACGTACTTTCATTGCGTAAAAGCATTTGTAATTCTGTGTAACCAATATGACGTAAACTTTACAGAAAAATGTTAGTGTTCTGTCGGTAAAGTTTTCAGCTTCAGCATTCCCTTAAGGGGATGCTAAGCGTCGATAACGTAGAAGCGATCGTCAAAAAGTAGAAAACTTTATCATTTACCGACGATATTGATTTCATGTATATAATATATACATATTGTGCCGTAGATTTCAAGATTACGTCTACATGGATTGTTTACACGTAGTCTACTTAATGTTTACACGGCCTTTTTCCCATGTAGACAATGTAGACAATGTAAACTACGTAGACTATAGTAAATTTTATTGCTAATTAGTACAATATAAAAAAATTAAATTATAAAACAGTTACCACACTCACATATATTTAAAGGAGTGTTTACTTCACTTTACTTTAAACCGTAAGCCGTAAACAAATTGACCAACCACAGTCGATTATTCTTGAAATAATCGATTGTCGTTGGTCAATTTGCTTTTAAAGCAAGGTTTTAAACCCTCCTTGATGTGAGTTAATGTGTATTAATCATAAATATAGTGTTTATATAAGATAATAAATTGTATCAGGAGTCATGTAGCTCCTGCCTATAAGACACGAAATTTCTTGCTGTACGGCGGAAGTTTGCAATAGCCAATTAATATGTCGTTTTTCCGTAAGAATGTAGAAGGAAAGCAGCATATTGATTGGTTGCCACACGAACTTCCGTCGCGCGGCAAGCGTTACCGCGTCCTGTGGACAGCAGCCAATAGATTACTCATTGTCTACACAGATGACATATTATACATAGTTTACTTTGTCTACACGTAGACGTAAACTATCGTAGTTTACGCGTAGACGCACAACCCTGGTATATAGATATATACAGATATCAAGACGATCGTTAAATAGGAGCTGACATGATGCCGCTATAGATTTGTCAATATGCAAGTATATGCTACGTCATTTCAATTTTCTTACACATAAACGGTACGTAAATGTGAATACCACGTTGCTGATATTCCCCAGACAGCACAAGATCTCCTGAGGACGAAGAAATGTCTTCAGGACTTCCTCAGGATGTCCTCTGGATGTCCCCTGGACATCTGTGCTATTAGGGTCGGATTCTCTCCGAAATAGGCTTTCGCCGCTTTTCTGATGAATTCTTCAAACCGCTTGTGTACTGGGTGAATCAAAGAAAGAGTTTTTTCGAAAAGTGTGTTGTACGCATAAGTACGAAGTGTGGCTATTAAATAACGAGACTGACGCTGCTACAGAAGAAGTGCGCATGCGCCAAACGCCAGCAAGCCGCAGCTGTTATCGTGAAGCCTTCTCTTTCGAATGCAGTGTCTCTCGCTTCTGTAAACAAATCAGTATAGCCGTAGTCTTCATTCGCATTAGAGTTGTTTTTTGTTTCGCCGGAAAAATGTTAAGTGTAACAGTAGAGCAACGAATTGTTGTGAAATTTCACATGAAACTTGGAAAACTGCTACTGAAACATATAATTTATTGAAAGAAGTGTATGGCAATGAATGTTTATCGCGCGCACGTGTTTTTGAGTGGTTTAAGCGTTTTCAAGATGGCCGAGAAGACGTTCAAGATGATTCACGCCCGGGTCGCCCTTCCACGTCAAAAACGGATGACAATATCGAAAAAATCGGTAATCTGATTCGATCTGACCGTGAAAGAATAAGGAAAAAACGACCCGAATTGTGGAAGGACAAATCATGGGTTCTCCACCAAGACAATGCGCCGGCTCATTCCGCATTGTCTGTCAAGAGGTTTCTAGCCAAGTTCAGCATCCCAGTGTTAGACCATCCGCCTTATTCGCCAGATCTTGCGCCGTGCGACTTCTATCTGTTTCCTAAGGTGAAATCTGCCTTAAAAGGAACAAGATTTGAGTCCGTTGAAGCTGTGAAAGAGAAAGCGGCACGCGTCCTGAAGGAGCTGACAGAAGAAGACTTCCAGCACTGCTTCGAACAATGGAAGATTCGCATGGAGCGTTGTAGGGATAGAG
>NW_022639470.1:1691279-1691688 GCF_010583005.1 Odontomachus brunneus
GTCGCCCTTCCACGTCAAAAACGGATGACAATATC
Organism: Odontomachus brunneus; assembly: GCF_010583005.1. NCBI lineage: Eukaryota > Metazoa > Arthropoda > Insecta > Hymenoptera > Formicidae > Odontomachus > Odontomachus brunneus. Next base: position 1,691,315 of record NW_022639470.1, read on the forward strand.
GAAAAAATCGGTAATCTGATTCGATCTGACCGTGAAAGAATAAGGAAAAAACGACCCGAATTGTGGAAGGACAAATCATGGGTTCTCCACCAAGACAATGCGCCGGCTCATTCCGCATTGTCTGTCAAGAGGTTTCTAGCCAAGTTCAGCATCCCAGTGTTAGACCATCCGCCTTATTCGCCAGATCTTGCACCGTGCTTCTATCTGTTTCCTAAGGTGAAATCTGCCTTAAAAGGAACAAGATTTGAGTCCGTTGAAGCTGTGAAAGAGAAAGCGGCACGCGTCCTGAAGGAGCTGACAGAAGAAGACTTCCAGCACTGCTTCGAACAATGGAAGATTCGCATGGAGCGTTGTAGGGATAGAGGAGGGGTGTA
>NW_022639470.1:1691698-1713288 GCF_010583005.1 Odontomachus brunneus
GTTTTACAACGTCAGTCTCGTTATTTAATAGCCACACCTCATATAATTTACGAATATTGTTTTGAAAAAAATGTTATCTAATATGTGAGCTTTCTGTATTATTTTAAATGAAAATTTGAGATATTATATTCGTTACACACTGAGCAATGTTTCACTATATTTTCGCATATAATTTTACTATATAAATTGGAGCACTATATAAATGCGCTGTAATTTTTGCAAAAGGAAATCAGTGTCACGATGGCAATAATTCAACATCATTTTCATCTCTGAGTGAGGAATGCTATATTTTATTTTCGCATGTACTTTTACCATATAAATACGTTTCTAATTCGGTCAAGTCAATATAAAGTAATATTTGTAAAATATCCTTGACGTGATATCGACTCCCCTTGCAAAACTTTTATGGTGCTGATTGTACCAAATAAAAAAACCTTTTGCATGGTAAAAATGCGTGCGAAAATGAAGCGGTGCATTCCTCAATATGAAACGAAAACCATAAGGAAGCTACTATCATGATACTGAATTCTTCTTTAAAGAATACTTCTTTTTACTTGCGCCGAATTAAAAACCCTTTTGCATGGTGAAAGTACGTGCGAAAATGAAGTGGAACATTACCCAATATGAGACGAAAACGATACTATTCTTATCACCATAAGGAACAGCTACTATCATGACACCGAATCTATCTGCAAGGGTTACTTCTTTTTACCTGCGTCGAATTAAAAACTCTTTTGCATGATGAAAGTACTTGCGAAAATGAAGCGGAGTATTGCCCAATATGAGACGGAAACAACAAGGAACAGCTACTGTCATGACACCGAATCCTTTTGCAAAGATTACTTCTTTCTACCTGTGTCGACATAAAATCCCCTTAAAGGGATGCTGGAGTCGATGAAGAACTCAAACAATGTCGATAATGCAGAGACGATCGTCACTAACATAATCACGCTATCCTTTTCGCATTTCTTATATATACAGAACTTACATGAATGTGTGTTGCTTTGTTTTACCATATTCAACGGAAAACCTAACCATATATGTGTAGAAATCTTTTTGCAAATTTTTTTGATATTCTTAAGCTTCCAAATGCAAATGCGAAGGCAGAGCAATGTTCTTCAAAATTTTTCTGTTTGGAGCATTCACACTTTCGATATGTACAAGCTACGGAACTTTTGAATTAGGCAGATATTACTGACACACTGAGAGAAAAAAATAGTTGGAATAACTATAATCTCACTATATTTTATTCGTTTTGGCCTCAAACATATATTTATAGTTTATCTAAACACGAAGATATAGCAGAATGAACACACATTTATAGTCACCATCTTATTACTCTATGTGTATAGTAAAGCACGCTTTGGGAATATAGTTACAAGTACCCATATTTTCTAAATATTCCAATTGTATTGACTATATAAAATAGTTAATTTCTCTTACCATTTAATATTTGCTGCCTTACTATATTTTTTATTTCAAATAATTAGAATTTTTGGTAAAAGTTTTAGGCAGTTATACTATGTTTATATTGTAAATATTATAAACATTATGGTGACATTTACTATAAAAAAGATATTCCTAACTATAATCTTTTTACTATGCCATTATAGTTCCAAATATCATACATTTTTCTATCAGTGCAGCTTGAGATTTTACATTAAAAATTTTTTGTTCGTTTTCGTCACATATTGAATAATGTTTCTAATTATTTTTGCACGTACTTTCATTGCGTAAAAGCATTTATAATTCTGTGTAACTAATACGACATAAACTTTGCAGAAAAATGTTAGTGTTCTGTCGGTAAGGTTACATAAACAGTATTGGGTGTAAGGATTGTATATTCGTTTGTATCTCTCATTGCTAGTATTTTCTGTCTATCACAGTCATTTTTAGAAGAAGTGTGACTGGTATAATCTGATTGAGCGCTACAGAGAAACTTATTGCTAAATTTGACAAATGGTTCCGATATAAATTCTGTCTCTGCCATCTATACTGGTTAGATACAAAACATATACGATATCGCAGTGCTTATTTGTCATTTATCCATTTTAGCTAATTTTTCATATCTAGATAATTTTCGCTATGACTGCAAGATTATTTTTTTTATTGTAGTATAATATTCATAACCTTGTCATTTTTTTCAAATATACGCACATATACTATGATAAATATCGATTATCTTTGTGACTGATTATACAAACGCAATATTTTACAATTATTAAAGAAATTACAGCCTATAGCCATCTTTCCCAATATGGCCATAATACCCGAGTTTATTCTAAACATTATTGTTTCTTAATAAAAAGCAAGAAATAATATTACATTAATATAGTTTCCAACTTAATATTTGTGCAATATCACATGTGTTGTATGCAATAGTTATATCACTGAATGAGAAATTGTGAAACATTCATGTAATATTACTGTCAGCTAGTATTAATGGAATCGATATATAGTCAAATTTAACATCGTTTTCTTCTTATTAGGATCGAACACTTACAAAAGAATGTATGTTTCTTATTCTGAAACACACTATGAAATTCCTGAAAATTCTGAAAGTTCTTTACTTTTTGTTAAAATCTTCAAATTAATCGTCAGACTATATCCTTATTTTCTTTCAATGTGTTGAATATCAGCTTGCCTTTCACGTAAAAATCTCTGGCGGTCTCTTTGCCGATACCACTATTTGCTCCAATTATAATTGCAGTTTTGCCCACAAGACATACTTCGCTTATACAGGGTGTTGCACTTACATACAGGTCAGTACGACGGGTTGCCTCGTCGGCAGGCGCGCGTACCATGTCATAGTAGACCTTTGCGAAATTGTCACGCGCGCAATTGAGCGCAGTAAACTTCATAGGAAAGAAAACGCGTCTGCCAACGAGGCAACCCGTCGTACTGACCTGTATGTAAGTGCAACACCCTGTACATGTCGTATGGAACAGACCTATATTCTATGTCTTTTATTGTAATTTATTTATAAGACTTATGCAGTACCCTTACGAAAAAACCCAAAAATTTTGAAGGTTAACTCTCAAATTTATGGGTTGACCATCAAATTTGAAGGTTGACCATAAAAGTTGGATGTTAACCCTGAAAATTTTGGAGTAGATCCTCAAATTTTCAGGGTAGATCCCAAATGATTTGGTGTCAACCCCCAAACTTTAATACTCATTCCCAATTTTAAGTGTTAACATTCAATCTTTCGGATTAGACCTCCAAATGTTTCGGTGCCAACCGACAAATTTTGATGTTAACCCCAAATAACCCGGTAAATAACTAAACCAAATAAAATTATAACATGATGACAGTGCATCCAGGATCATAGGTTTCTTATTTTTATAACATGAGAATGAAAATCACATTATATGCCGGTAGAAAAACGTCGCACTTAAAAAAAATCAAAGTATCGATCCAATCCCGTTCTTAGTTCTGCCAAAATTTAAATTGCATACGTAACTGCATACATAATATTAACTGTATACGTTTATTCCATCGATCTCTAAATAACATTTATCAAATATATATTCTGTGTTCATATCAATATAATAACTATAAATATGATATTCTGTCCGAAGTTGTGTTATTTTTCTTAGAGACGCATAATATAACTCTTAAAGGTATAATCAGACGAATTTGCATATAAGCGGATAAGCGCATATGCATAGCATAAAACTATCTAGACCAATAAAACGAGAAGCACACATTTATGCATAAAAACATAATGCATATAACGTATAAAAAAAATTAACCAATCAGAGTTCTTTATTTTTATCGTGGCAATAGAAATGAGGACTCTGATTTATTAAACACGAAAGTTATAATAAATCGTCGAAAAATTGCAGATCATATTAGTTGATTTGTTTGTAACAAGCTTTTTTATTCAATATATAAATATATTTGTTCATATTATGGTTTCAATAATGATTCGGATATGCTATTTACCGCGATACAGTTTGCAAAAACGTATGAAGATCTCCCTCGGGTTCTAAATGCAGAAGATGACTTTGGTCCCACAGTTGCTTTACAACTCGGTCGTCATTCGCTATTCGATGTTCGCAAACATTGCATTCCGTGCCGAAAGCATGTAAAATGTTAAATAAACAAAATATATATTAATATATTAATATTTTCGCTCGTAAAACGAGCGTTTGTCGCATATCGGCCCTCCAGTAGTCAAAAGTGAGAAAGTTCAAGAATGTTTTCACTCGTGAGAGTCTTGAACGTCATGAATGTACAGCTAAATATCGTATTATACAAAATTAGATTTTGTTTGTACAAAATTTTTAGTACAATAGGTGAATTCACGAATTGGTGGCTCCCCTGACGAGATATTCAGGTGCGTAATTTAAAATGGGACACCCTGTATAAGTGACAATTAAACGAGTTTTATATCTAGAATCAATGTATATATTTTAATAAAATGTTTTATAGTTATATACATTATAATTCCACGTATAAAAAACTCATCATTATCACTCATATAGTTGGCATTACTATATTTTACTCTGAGTTTAGCGACCGTTGATTTACTGCAAACGTGACGTATTACTAATAATCGCAGCTTCGCGCATACACGCAACCAACTGAGCCTAAATAAGAAGATGAAGTCTCAATGACACATTCAATATCTTACAACTAGGTTCCGAGGACATAATCTTCGGCAATAGCAAGAGCGTCAGGAGGAAGTGGCCGAGATGATTCGTTTGCAGCTGCATCTCGAAACCGTCTTCCGTCTTCTCGAATGGGCACAATATCACTCCGACATTGTTGACGAAGAGATGAATAGCCGGTTCCTTGGTTAACAAACTCTTTGCGCACTCACTTTTAAGGGAAGAACTCCATGTAACTTATCGAAAAAATTGATTTTTTTTACTTAAATCGAATTCTTGTTTTATGGAGAATATAATCCTAAAGTTTTCGAGCTTATTTCAAAGTATTAATTCAAAGTATTAATGGCACTATGAACACGTTTATACCTGCGCCGCGCGCAAGTATAAAAGCCGCCCAGCACGTTTTGACCGAACCCCTCTCGTTTCTCGACTTATGCAGTTCTAAGCAGAATCTCGTAACTTGTTTTCGCAAAATTCGTCAGAACTTATGAGTAGATTTACGAGTTTACGAGTAATATCATATATCATAAAATTACTCATAAATATCTACGATTTCATATAATTTACGATATTTACAAGTGATTGTACGACATATGATATTGCATAGACTTGTAAATCTACTCATAAGTTCTGACGAATTTTACGAGAATAAGTTTTTACGAGAACGAGATTTACGATTCTGCTTGGAATTGCAGCATTAATCCCTTTTGCACAATAGACTTTAACGTTTCTCAGTGGCCGAGAGATGTTTGGGAGGGCATACACAGAATGCTAATGAGAGTCTAAACACAATGATCTGGTGACTAGCTCCCAAACAATTACATGGTAGCACTAAAATAATAAAAATAGCTGTATATATATTGCTGCTAGCATATTTAACGAGGGCTATTCTGTAGTGCTTAAAATGATGGATGTTTTTGAACTTAAAATTAGCCAGCAATGTAAAAATTTAAATAATTATATTTTATTAAAAATATTAAATTTAAACATATTTTTTACATGTAGACTTAAGCTAGCAGTACTTAAGTTTTCTCTTTACAACAAATCAAGGTAGAGGTCAACAGGACCTCTTATTTGTTTTAAAGTTATGACTTTTTATATAACTGGTATATAGAGTGTGAGATACTCTCTTCCGGGCATTTAGTGGGGACATAGAATGGGTTGATGTGAACATAAAAGTCCTATATCGTTTTGCGAAATTCGTACAATTTTTGTTCACTTTTATGTGTTCTACTTCTATTTTTCTTTTCGTACGTCTTGCGCGGGACACCCTGTATATATCATAGTTTATTAGTATAGTTTATTAACAAATTGAATCTTTTTATTTCCTTAATATCATTTTTACATTTAACTGGATAATAAACTATAAATTAAAACTCTATTTCCTTTAGTTATTATATATATATCGTATTAAAATAAAAAAAAAAAATTATTTAATTAATGTAGTGCAAGATTATAATATCCAATGTAGTCCTTGTACAAAAATGGATGATATCCCAAAAAAACTTATCTTTTAAAAAAAAGTAAAACAAGCGCCGAGTTTTTGCGCTCCGTATTTACGTAAAAAAACTGTTGTAAAAATAGCCATACAAAAAACTGTAGTTAAAAATAACCCGTATAAAAAACTATAATAAAAATTCGTACTTGCGTAAAAAAACTATTGTAAAAATAACCATACAAAAAACTGTAGTTAAAAATAATCCGTACAAAAAAATGTAATAAAAATAATAGTAAAAAATAATTCATACAAAAAAATTGTTGTAAAAAATAATCTTCAACGCCACAATGTAGGTCGTACTAGCTTTTTATTTACAAATATTTTCACGTTCTGAATATACAATGTATTCGTACTTTCTTTGTATCTCTTTCTTTCTTATTCTTTTGTTGTTTGCAATCTGACATCGGAAAACCAATCTATTGTAAGCAATAAAGGTCAAAGATTATAATTTTGCCACGTGTCACATAGATATTGAAATTTGCATTTTGTGTCGCGCATTTTAAGACTTCTGACCTGTCGCATTGTCTATCTCTTTTGACGTCAGAAGCGAGAAAATAGATACTAAAAATTCTTGCAAAATACAGAGTGACCAATGGGAATGTATTGAAAGTAAACGGTTATTACTTCGCAAATAGGCTAAATAGAATGAATAAAACGCCATTTTAACAATCTCACATTTGTATTTAAAATGACCAAGCACACGAATTATAAAAAAGAAAAATAATTCAGATTGACAAAAAAAACTTGATGCGCCCGGGTTGCAATAACAATTCCAATGTTATCTACAAGTATTCTATAATCGTACCGTGGAATAAAATATGTCTTAAAATTCTCTGATGCATCTTGATGTCACCCGGGCGCGCGAAGTTTTTTTTTGTGAATTTGAACTTATTTTTTTTTTTTTTATAATTTGTGTACTTGGTCATTTCAAGTACAAATATAGCATTGTAATACGATACAGATTTAGGAAGTAACGCCGTTATAATAAGTAATAGTGATTATAATCACTTGGCGCAAATGTTCTGACATCATTAATTTTGTAGTAAAATTATTTTTTTACTGCAACTCTTGCGTTATTTTTCACTGTAGTTTTTTTTGTACGATGTCATAATCACTTGACGCAAATTTTCTGATATCATTATTTTATAGTAAAAATTATTTTTTTACTGCAACTCTTGTGTACGTTATTTTTTACTGCAGTTTTCTTATATGAATTATTTTTTACTATTATTTTTATTACAGTTTTTTGTACGGTCATAATCACTTGGCGGAAATTTTCTGATATCATTAATTTTGTAGTAAAAATTATTTTTTTACTACAACTCTTGTGTACGTTATTTTTTACAATTTTTTGTACGAATTATTTTTTACTATTATTTTTATTATATTTTTTTTGTATGGATTATTTTTAACTACAGTTTTTTGTATGGTTATTTTTACAACAGTTTTTTTACGTAAGTACGGAGCGCAAAAATTCGACGATTTTTTTTATCTTTTTCTTAAAAGGTAATATTTATAACAGATTCTTTTTTAATCGAAATCGTCTAAAAAAATTTAACTCTTCATATTCTTTAAAATAATTATAACGCACATGTACATTTCGCAGTATTCCATAAATAATTAAATGGTATGCGTTCTTCGTCTTCTAACACATCGTAATTTATATCCATTTTTGTTGTTTAGATATAATTACCTGTAATTACTCGCGAGTAATTCTTGCTTTCTTTCTTATAATATTAAACTTTAAAGCTAACTGCTTCACGCACCAATTTCGATGTACATAAGAATAGTGATAATACGATCAATGGTGTGCTACAACAACAATTTCTATCCTTTAAAGTATCTTAAGCGGTATTGGAATCATCGCTTAATATAAGTGCAACTTAAAGCACTATAAGTGTCACTTATACATTGGTGCAACAAACTTACAGATTTAAGTCTCACTTAAAGCCAAAATAACGTTGGTGCAATCGGGCCTAAGATATCTACTTTTAATACTAAAGCGTCCAAAGAGCTTAGCGAGTTGGGAAGCGCACTGTATATAATACTCTCTTCGGCTAATTATTAATTATTTATTCGTTTAGTGGATGCAGCTATAGACTTTCCAACTCGAAAGTAATTACTGATCCATGTAAATATCCAACTAATATGAAATTTTTAGAATTCTTAACATAAAGGTTCTTTCCTTTTTTTTACAATATATATTTCAATTATTAAATTATTATATTCCTTTTTCATATATATGATAATAAAATTAACAAGTTTCCTCTACAAAATGGCGTCTTATTCATTCCATTCAGCCTATTTACGAAGTAATAACCGTTTACTTTCAACACATTCTCATTGGTCACTCTGTATTTTGCAAGAATTTTTAGTATCTATTTTCTCGCTTCTGACGTCAAAAGAGATAGACAATGCGACAGGTCAGAAGTCTTAAAATGCGCGACGCAAAATGCAAATTTCAATAGCTATGTGACACGTGGCAGAATTATAATATTTGACCTTTATTGCTTACAACAGATTGGTTTTCCGATGTCAGATTGCAAACAACAAAAGAATAAGAAAGAAAGAGACACAAAGAAAGTACGAATACATTGTATATTCAGAACGTGAGAATATTTGTAAATAAAAAGCTAGTACGACCTATATTGTGGCAGTTGCGTTGAAGATATTATCATATAAATGTCTAACAAAAAGTTTGTTACGTTCAACAGGATCAAGTATGTAAGTATGTATTTACTGATTTTAATATATAATGATATATTAGAATTGAATAGTGAAGAATTGAGGTCATTACAAAATTTTATTTTATTAGATAAACTTCTCGCATTCAAAAACTCTATTGTAAAACAAGCTTGCAGATTTATTCAAGAATTATTTTGATCATTGTATTCGTTACGTCGAAAACAGTTGAAAACGTTACTTTTTCGAGTAGAACTCGATTTAATAGTGAACCAAAAATATGGAGAGCAGTAAACGGTTTAATCCATACGTGAAAGTTCCACCGGGCGAGGAAATTGTGATCTCTGGTATCGCCGGGGAATTTCCCAACTGTGATAATATAAAAATGTTGCAAGAAAGTCGAAAAGTTTAACTAAACTGTTTTCTTATTTCTGGGAATCGACCACCTCTCGCCAAACAGCGAACAGACGTTTGAAGTTTCTCCTCAGCTAAAGAATTTAGCACGATATCTATATCCCGACCATGTGTTTGCTGGGCGATCATTTGTTCGAAGTTTATATCACGAGAATTGCCGATATGATCATCGAGTATGGAAGGGAAAGTTTCTCTAATAAATTGTCGTTTCTCAAGGATCAAAAGTTTAACTTTTGAATAAGGTCGATCTTGGTTCGGAGAACGATCGATGGAGTAATGATAACGCATATTTATCTTTTAAACAAAACTCTATAAGATAAAACTTAACATAAAAGGATACACACCTCTGATTGTTTTCTTTTTGAAATATGTTATAGAGAATGAAATTCTGAGTAACTTTTTCCTATACAACTATATGGGGATCGCATATAGTTTCGGAGATATTTAGTTTTAAAATTTTGAAAGTGTACATGTTATGAATGAACCTAATCGTAGCATCTAACCATAGCATCTAACCTATAATCTATATATCTATATATCTAGCATATAATTGACTGCAACTATAGATTATATTGGCTACAGATTATAATGATACTAAAAGAAAAAGTACCAAATAAAAAATACCAAAACAAAAAGTATCAAACAAGAAAAACCATTACAAAAATTATCAAAACAAAAATTACAAAACAAAAAGTACATATTAACTTAAACAAAGTACAGATTTTAAATATTCAAAAAACAAGTGAGATCAATATAATTAACCAAGTACATACATGTATGTATTTATTACGCAAGTGTATTGTGTAAGTATGTATTGTGTGATAAATATCAACCATACAAAAAATACCAAAATAAAAAGTACTAAACAAAAAAGACCCAAACAAAAATTATCAAAGCAAAAACTACAAAACGAAAAATATATATTAACTTAAACAAAATGCAGATGTTTTAAATTAATTTAATTAAAAAAAAGAAATGGGATCAATATAGTTAACCATGTACGTACATGTGTAAGTATTTATTACATAAGTAATTGTGTGATAAATATATTGTGTGATATTATAATGTTCAGATATGTTGAATAAGAAAAAAATTTTTTTAAATCAATTATGTCTTATGTCAGTGTCTTATGTCAATTTATTTTTTTCTATATCTATAGTTGGAGCACATAATTCCTAGTAGCATATATTGATTTAGCCGAAAGCGAGGGTCACAAAGACGCTTGACGAACTATCCAGAAGAATGTGCCCCGATCTTCGACACTTCGTAGTTTTCTCGTCTGTTTCATGCGGCCGGGGAAATGCCGGACAAACTAATTATGGTATGGCCAATTCTATCATGGAGAGAATTTGCGAGAAGAGAGTGCAGGATGGATTCCCTGGGATGGCTATATAATGGGGCGCGGTGGGTGATGTTGGTCTCGTTGCTGACATGTTGGAGGACAATAAGGAATTAGTTATTGGAGGTACATTACAGCAAAGAATATTGTCCTGTCTGCAGTCGCTAGATGCTTTCTTGGTGTAAAGTCGACCTATCGTGGTTGTGGCAGAGAAGGAAGCGGGTCTAAGCGGAGCGATGAACATTTTGGAGGCCGTTGCAAACGACATCATGACTAATTGTTTCTTCATGGATAGAAAATATTTATTGCGTGTGACGTGACTTTTATGTTTTCTGCTTATGTTCTTAATTACTGTAGTATCTACGTAAGATATGTTTACCATCGACGTGGTTAACTTGTTAGATGACATCAGAATCGAGAAAATGCGCGTTCAGAACGGTTACAAGATGCGTTATAATAAAAAATATATCCGTATACATATCTTTTATAATCAACTGAACAAATTTGAAAGATAAGCTGAAGACGCCCCATTTCCGTCAGTAATCAGAAAATGGATGTACAATTAAAATGACAATTTTATATAGTAAATAGATAAGCTGCATTTGACATTAATTTTATAATTCAGTATTTCTTAGAGAATCCTTGGATTCTCAATTAGTACAATAGAAAAGTGTCGATAGTATTTTACAAATTTACGCAATCGATATTTTATTTCATTTCATGGAATCGCATATTTTATTTCATGGACATATCTTTTTCTTTGAATATATTTTACAAAAATATTGTGAGTTATTTCTCACTTCTGACATTATTATTCATGACAGTGGCGAGAAACCAAAATCCTTAATTCCGTCTTTGCTAACACAGGGCTGAAAGATATAGGAATGGTCGGTTATCGCATCCCACAACCGAAAATCGATATGGATTCGATGATAGCAGTCGAGATCAAGCAATCATTAGAGTAAAAATTTGATGTTTACCTTACTGCATAGGAAATTCGGAATCTCACTGTCGAAGAACTCCGCGAAATGACTGACACAGATAAACGATAAGGAATCTAACCGAAACGAGCATATTGTCGGTACGGAGGGAATAAAATTGCTAATTCGGCTATTAAGTAATTTAAATATTGTTCCGGATATTTGGTTGAAGCTGCCCACAAAACAGAAGACAGGCAGAGAAAGGGTATTTCTTATACCTGGAATCGAAGCATATTTAATTCATTAGCTCCAAAAATCAAAGCACCCGTGACATGTTTGCAGCATGGTGCAAATAATATCCCTATTTGCCGATCTGCAGTCGGCTGTCACATTATTACCTGTACGTACAAATATAATAGCAAAATATAATTACATACATGATAATCTAGGTTTGTCTATTCTAGAAACCGTATCACTTAAATTAAAAAAACTATTTAAATTAGAGAAATACGTATATTTGTTTTCCAGCATATTTTAATAAGAATGAAGAATTCTAAAAATTTTATTCCCTCCGTACCGACAATATGCTCGTTTCGGTTAGACTCCTTATCGTTTATCTGTTTCAGGCATTTTGCGGAGTTCTTCGACAGTGAGATTCCGAATTTCCTATGCAGTAAGGTAAACATCAAATTTTTACTCTAATGATTGCTTGATCTCGACTGCTATCATCGAATCCATACCGATTTTCGGTTGTGGGATGCGATAACCGACCGTTCCTATATCTTTTAGCCCTGTGTTAGCAAAGACGGAATTAAGGATTTTGGTTTCTCGCCACTATCATGAATAATAATGTCAGAAGTGAGAAATAACTCACAATATTTTTTACTATTAGTTGGATATTCATATAGATCAGTAATTTCTGTAACAATGCTATCAATTTGAATTGTTTTTCATAATATATCTCTATATCCAGGCCCAATCGGAAGCAAATATTTTTTAAACGTTTTTAAAATATTTTTTTTTCATTTATTACTCATTTTCTCAATTATAAATATTTATATAACAATTATTTATATAACATTTCAAAATACTAGATTTGAGGCTTTCACGGCCATTAATACAATGTCTAGATATAGCTTCCGGAATGGAGCCGTGTCTTGAATCAGCGATATGCCGACGTTTCGCAAACGTTGCAGTTTGCATTATCAGGGCTAAAACATTTTTAAAATATTTATTATATAGAAACGTTTAAAAAATGTTAACTGAAATTATTATTTTCTAGGAATAATTAATGTAAAATAAATAATTTAAAAATGTTTAAAAAATGTTTGAAAAATATTTATGAAAATCATTATGTCAAACGAATAATAAATGTAAAATAAATAATTTAAAAATGTTTAAAAAATGTTTGAAAAATATTTATGAAAATCATTATGTCAAACGAATAATAAATGTAAAATAAATAATTTAAAAATGTTTAAAAAATGTTTGAAAAATATTTATGAAAATCATTATGTCAAACGAATAATAAATGTAAAATAAATATTTTCTAATAAAAAAAGAGGAATTATTCCATTATTTTTAACATTTTTTAAGTGTTTTTCCAAGTTAATTTAGTTAAACATTTAATTTTTTTAAATAATGTTATTTTAAACTTTAGAGATATTAAATAAAATAGGTGAATCAACGCGCGTATTTGCTAGGTATGTTATAATATATTGTGAGCAATATAAATATACATTTTATAAGCAAAAATCGTAAGAACATCGTTGGAGTCATTGGAATCACCGCGTGCCGCTCGATCGTCACGTTAAGCAACGCCAGTCAGGATGGATGGATGGGGTGCCTGCCGGCTACCTCTTCGGATTCGAAATTATCGAGGGAAGATTTGCGAAAGTTTTTTAGAGTGTGTTTGACAACCTTCGGTTTCTAGCAGTTTATAAGACGTGAGAAAATTAGGAATAGTTTCTTTTATGAAACAATAAGAATAAATAAGTCCCCTTTTTCACTACAAAAACGTTTATTTTAATGTTTGAAATGTTTTTTTAACGTTATAAAAATATTTTTTTAACATTTGAAGAAAATGTTTTTTAAACGTTTTTATATCGTTAAAAAAACATTATTTTTAACATTAAAATAAATGTTTTTTTAATAAAAAATTGTCCTACCATTTCTTACTCACGAGCATTACATCGTTGCAATTATCCAGTTAATAGGATGATGTTCAAAGATATGTTAATGAGAAAATGTTGACCCAGATAGCACAGAGATGAATTGAAGATTATAGAGAATTCTCACAGATAGTTGGCTATCTGTGTTAATTTGTATATTTTTATATATATACATAAATTTAATTAATTTAATTAAATCTTAAATGGTAAAGTGAATTTTTTCTTTTTTAAGTTATACTTTTTTACTATTACTCAAAGTTTATAGTCTTTTATGACTTTGTCTATTTAATAACAGTTAACAATAAAAAAATATTTACTATAAAAATTTAAAGATAACGAAATGGAATATGCGGGATTTTATAGACCTTACTTCATTAGAGAGAGCTAGCAGTTAAATTAACAATAAAAGTACGAGAAATATAATTTTTATTAAAATTAAATCATTTTATTAAATCATATTATCAAAAAATTATAATACACTGTGTGAAGTATACCACATATAGATAAAATGTAAGACGTTTATATCGATCAAATGGTGTAGTGTCTAAGCGACAGACTCATAATCCAGAAATGCCTCATGGTCCAAGTTTGAGTCCCAGTGCTACTATAAATTTTTAAATGTGATGTAACATTGGAATCAAGTAATTAAAAATTTCAAGTAAAATCAGTATACTCTGTGACATTTTACAAATAGTTTCTGTTAAAAAATAAAACCGAATAAGGATATTCCGACACGTTATTTTTACGTCTCTTTATAACGTCATTTTCACGTTTTATTATTGACGTCAGTGGGCTGTGACTTATTCCGGTCATTTTCACATCATTATTACGTGATTATAAAAAGATAACTGATGTCACGAATAACCAAAAACTGACATGATAATCACGTCACGTTGCTGCCTGGTATATTTTATTCATAACATTTTGACGAGATTGTTATTATTTGCGATATGTTTATTTAAATGATAAAAAAAGTAGATTATTATTATATATATTGTTGTATGTATAGAACTTCTGTATCAATATTTGGAAAAGGGACGACATGTGCATGCACTTGTACCACTGGGTGCGTTCCGAGTCATGCATGAAGCGCGTAGACTGCAATACGAGTACTCATGCGCAACGCTTCGAAATCGTTCCGTTTCATAAATGCGTACATAAGACGCATGAAGCATTTGGCAGAATTCGGAACGGTTTTCTATGCGACGTGTGCGTTGAGTGGACAGCAGTGAGCTGAAAATGGACGGCGAACAAAACGTTAAGAAACGATTAATAGTATCAACGATTATCTCAGTGATATTAAACAAAAATGTAGAAAGTGATAACTCGCAATCGAGCGATAGTGAACATGAAGATGAAGATATTTTCTTAAGGGATATGCAAACACTGTATTGCATACTAATAGGAAATAAAGCACGTGGAAAAATGGCTCTCTAGCTCATTTAACTTATTATTTCAATAAACTTTTACATTATTCTTAATCTTGAGTATACATTCTTTTAAACGAAATTAAAAAGTTAATTGCAGATATTGATTACCCTTATAGAAATATCATACTAAGAATCATTGATAATTACTTATTTTCAGTATTAAAAATAATACTGGATAATAAGTAATTATCAATGATTCTTAGTATGATATTTCTATAAGGGTACACAAAAATAAATTGTTCGTATTTACTTGCATTGTTATTGTCAACAGCATTTTCGTCTGTATCTTCTGGTGCTTTTGATGCCTCATTAATTTGTTATCGTGTTGTTCGCAATAAGTTGTGTCAAAAAAGCTTTGTTTGTAAAAAAGCATAATTGTTAATAGCGTCTAACCTACAATTAATAAAGTTAATCGTAATAATATCTACGTAAATACATAATTTTGTTGCTCTCTCCATCTCCTTTGTGCAAAAATAAAGTAATTGCTTTATTTTTGTCTTCAATTAAAACGGGAAATTCGAATATTGAATTGATTCATTGTGTCTGAGCAGAAAAGAAAGACGAGCAGGAATTGCGCGTTCCGAATCATGCAACAAACGCATGGAACGCACAGATTGCCTCGAAAGTGAAGTCCATGCGCTAGGAAGAGTGCCAAGAATTCAGAACGGTTAGTACAACCTAGGGAATTTTCAGCGCTATCAAAGCGCTTTCAATGCGCACTGATTAAATCGGAACGACTTTCCATGCAGTCTACGCGCTTCATGCGTGACTCGAAACGCACCCTGTATTTCAGTGATCTATACACGTACCAAATGGAGATTTTACCGGCAGCGCTTGGAAATGAGTGTAGCGAATAAGTTCCAACTTAAAGATAGGTGGCGTATCAAGCAATTATATAAATCGGCCAAATGGCCAGCATGACCGCTTTCAGGGTTCTTTCTGCATGCAGTCATAGTCGTAGTGTCTGTTAGTGCGTGAAAATAAGTGTTATCGCTCTATGTATATTATCTGAATATTATTCGTATATTATCCGCGCGTGAGTTTGACGCATTGTGATCGACCGTTTCACGTGATTTATCTATACAATCAATACTGTTTTTTATGTAGAGATCGACAGTGATCACTGCAGTTAAAGACATTCGTCGGATTCTGGCCTTCTAAAATATACGTGTCAAAAGCCTCAAAATAGCGCGCGTTACATTAATCTGCACTTTTCTTTACTATTCTACATTCTAAAGGGACTAAATGAGCCGTACCGTCCCATATCTCAGAAGACTGGCAATTTTGGAATAAAGCTCGGGTGTTTCTGGCCAATTGTATCATAAGTGCTTTCATAAATAAAGGTAAGTTATTATGCGAATATAAAGGTTATTATGCGAATTGTTACCTGAGCTATATGGAATATGTGTGTTGTGAAAGTCGTCTACAATACAGTAAAATTGTAGCAATACTCTAGTGTAAATATCGGTAAATATGCTATTTAGACCTACGTTTGATGGTCTTGTTTGTTACATATATTATCAAGAGCACCCTTCTTCTAATATTCAAGAAGTTTTAGCCGTTGCTCAATGTTTATTACAAAATTATTAACAAAAGAATTTTCATAAACAGAGTGTAATTTTTCGACACCGTATATATATTCAAGGAGACAACGTGTCATATATTCAAGGAACACGTGTTATACACATGCTATACAGGATGTCTCAGACTCCCCTCCACATATTTTGTGGGGACGGATTGAGGTGAACATGAAAATCCTATACCGTTTTGAGATATTCGCAATAATATGGTAATTTTTTAAATTAGCGATCGCAAATATAACGCTTATAATGTAACGACATTCCTACTGAAAAAATCCAGTTGAGATCTCAATTGAGAACTCAATTGAAATCTCATGTGAAATCGTAATTGAGAACTCATATGAGATTTCCGTAAAATTTCGCATATAAGATTTCAGTTGAGATCTCAATCGAGATACTTATATCTGATGGAAATAATTTATTGAAAATGTAATAAACTTTTGCTGAAATGTTTTTGAGAAGCATTCACAATTTTGATACAATTTCATTAAAATTTCATTATAATTTCATTAATACTTCAGCAATATTTCAGTACAAATTTAGAAAAATTCAGTGAAAAATTATTAACCTCTTAGCTATGGCAGGACTTTCCGCGGAGTTATAAGGTAAATATATCAATGCCCGGACATGTATCTAATTCCGGACATTCTTATTATTTTGAATATTTCTCTAAATATTTCATCTTTCAACGTACACTAAATATAAATATTAAATGTATGTATACCAATATGTATGTATTATACGTTGAAAGTTGAAATATTTATATTTAAATATAAAAATAATAACAATGTCCGGAGATGAGTACATATTCGGGCATTGGTACATTATCTTATCTCTGCAACGGCAAAGTTCAACGCGACTGCGTGAAAACAATCCTACATAGCACAAAAGTCAACGTTATTGTTAGAATGTTGCCAGAATATTTTATATTTTTTATATAAGTTATATTTTATTGAATGTCAATGTAATGTTATATTAATGTCCAATATTATAGAGTAGCAATGTTAATATTACTAAAATATTGGGGTAACGTAGCAAAATAGTTACATTTTTGTAATAGCAATATCATATTGCAATAATGTACCAAATGTATGTATGAAAATTTAACGTGAAAGCGTACTGATTATAATTATTTCTCAAAAAATGAGATCAGATATTTGACAGTTTTGAATAAACAACTTGAATAATTTATGAGCATATATATATATTTATTTATTTATATATTTAAAATATTTATTATATATATATATATATATATATATATATATATATATATGTGATTAATATATCTTTTTAATTCAAATAAATACGTCTTTGGTACGTTTTAGAAAATCATTTATTCAAAATAAATTATTTTTTTCAAATTGACTAATATTTTTCTCAGTGTACTTCATGTAAGGTTCAAAATGTCTATTATTTTACATTGAATATTCAGTGGTCGATTTTTTGTCAAGAAATAATCATTATAATAATAAATATTATAAACTAACAGAAATATTTGAAAGGTCTATAAGGAGCCAAGCACGAATGTCTTAGTGCCATTAAATATTAATACTGTTTTAATAATATAAATATGATAGTTTCTATAATTTCGGTTTATCTTAAAGCATTGCCGGCAGAATATGCTATCTCTCTTGTATAATAACATCTCTTACGAGATCGACTCTTTCTTTTTTTCTTTCTCTCTCTCGACTTATACCTTAGAGAATTTATAAACATTGTGTTGCGCGCGAGAGGACTGTCGAAGCCTCGATGGTCGAATGGAAAGGCGTCCCTCCCGAAAAGTGGAGAGGTTCCAGGTTTAAGTTCTGGCGGAGGCAGTTTTTCGCAACATATAAAATGAATCTATTCGAGTCATCGGTTTAATGCGGGGATTTTTGGGAATATAAATATATAAGTTTGGGATTCAAAGATCGATCTAAGTATGAAAGATTGATTCGCCACGTACGATAATCGAGGAAAAAAATTTTTAAAGAATTAAAGGTCGTCAATTTTTACGTTCTAGTTTATAATGGTTTGCTGCATGCCGAAAATCATAGATATATTAAAGTGGTATAAAGATATATATATATATATATATATATATATATATATATATATATATATTATACTTTAATATATCTATGATTTTCAGCATGCAGCAAACTATTATAAACCAGAACGTAAAAATTTACGGCCTTTAATTCTTTAAATTTTTTTAAAGATAATTACCCTAATATTCTATTATATAAGTTTATATAACATACCTAAATACATGAAATATAAAGAAATAAAACCTAAATTTATGAAATTAAAGAACTTTATAATATTTATTATTATGATTATTTCTTGAAAAAAATTGATCACTGAATATTCAATGTAAAATAATAGACATTTTGAACCTTACATGAAGTACGCCGAGAAAAATATTTAGTCAATTTGAAAAAAATAATTTATTTTGAATAAATAATTTTCTAAAACGGTACCAATGACGTATTTATTTGAATTAAAAAAATATATTAATCAGGATGGAAAATTTTTTACTGAAAAATAATGAATAATTGATTAGATTGAAAATATATTTAGTGAAATGTAAAAATAATTATTCATTTGAAAATTTTATTTAATGGTTGCAAATATTGTCTTGCTCAAATGAAGAAACTATTTACTAAATTTAAAGAAATATTAATGTAGAAAAACCAGAAGTTAAAATATAGCACACACTTGTAAAAATAAAAAAATATTTACTGAATTTGAATTAATAGATTCCTGAAAACCTTATTCATTTATTTCAAGTGGACTAAAGCGTTACTTACAGTGAAGCATCAAATTGTCAAAATTGAGAAAGCATGATTTCCTTTCAAATAAAAATTTATTCCGCTAGATATAAAGATAGGATTGCTTTCAATAAATATTGTGTATACTTCATAACATATTTTTGGATATATAACAATAATATATAAATTGACATTAGTTATTCAAAACAATTTTATTATTGGATTAAAATAGACTAAAATAGATATTATATTACGTGCATCCAAAACCACGAGTAGCTTAGTAAGCGCACATGGGTAGCCATTCAATATAGGGTATTTTGCACAATCTCTTACTAGTAAGTGCTCATACCCATTTCTAATGATCGATTAAAACTTAGTTCGAGTTTTGATTAAATAAAGAGTAAAATTCAGAATACAGCTTAATCAACATTGGTAGAAACGGGTGTCAGTGAGCGCTCAAATAGTATCCTAGGTTACTTTTCTGGGTGCAAACGCTTTTCAACCGCTCACAGTGAATGTTTGCATCCAATAAATTCACCTACAGTAACTGAGTATTCACTGATACGTTTCTACCAACATTGATTAAACTTTATTTTGGATTTAAGTCTTTATCAAATTAAAGTCTAATGAACTATGTTAGAAATGGATATAAGCATTCAGTAAGTGATTGTGTTAAATATCCTATACTGAGGAGCTATTCGTGAGCATTCAGTGAGCTACCTGTGATTCTGGATAACATGTATTGGTTTTATTTTTTCGTTTTACCTTCGTTCCTTTTGAAGATCTTTAACGACGCTCGATCTAAGGAGCAGTTTTAAATAGAAATTATTCGAGTATTGAATGTATGTTGCCCGCGAACTGTTCAATGATAATAAAGATTTATTATCATTACTATTATAATAATTATTATTAGTACATACATGTAAACAAGGATAAAGAGTGAATGTCCCAACTTGTTACTATATGATTTGAGGTATTTATAGCAATTGTAAGTAATCGAAAACCAAAAATATGCGTGCATTTCATTTTCGGCCAAAAATTACAAAGAAATTATAGATTTCTTCTATGTATTATTTTATATATAAAAGTTTCAAATTATATTTGAAGCAATTCTTTCTAGTTAATATTTGTTTAGACGTAGATAACAATGAAATAAAGTAAAAAAAAAATGTATTCAATCTAAATAAATATATTTATTCAAATGTTTTAGTTACAATAACATCTTATTTTTTAAATTTTAATAAGCAATAATTCACTTTAAAAATATATTTAATAAAATTAAAAAAATATTTTATCCAACGTGAAATTATTTTGAAATAAATAACGAATAAATGTTATTGAGACAACCATTGCTCAAATTGAATAACGTATTCTTTACAACTGAAAAATATAATATTTTCAAATTGAGGAAATAACTTTAAATGAATATTTTTTCAAACCAATTAATTATTTTACTCAATAATAATACACTATTTTGTAAAAATTGTTTTACTTAAATTGAAAAAATATTTGTCTGAAAATATCAAATTCTGTTGATATTGTTTATTTAAATTAAAGAAAATATTTTCTGAATTACAATTTTTGGATATTGTAAAAAAGAGTAAAATATTTATTTAAGATTAATTGTTTCAAAACAACTATATAATCCATTTAATAATAATGACCTAGGTCATTATTATTAAATGGATTATATAGTTTTAGTTTTACCTAGGTCATTATTATTAAATGGATTATACAGTTTTTATTATTAGGTTATAAATAGGTTATTATTATTTAATGTATTATATAGTTGTTTTGAAACAATTAATCTTAAATAAATATTTTACTCATTTTTACAATATCCAAAAATTCTAATTCAGAAAATATTTTCTTAGATTTGAATAAACGATATCAACAGAATTTGATGTTTTGAGACAAACACTTCTTCAATTTGAGTAAAACAATTTTTACAAAATAGTGTATTATTATTGAGTAAAATAATTAATTGGTTTGAAAAAAATGTATTTAAAGTTATTTCCTCAATTTAAAAATTTTTAATTTTTTAGTTGTAAAGAATAAGTTATTCAATTTGAGCAACGATTGTCTCAATAACATTTATTCGTTATTTGTTTCGAAGTTATTTCACGTTGGATAAAATATTTCTTCAATTTTATTAAATATATTTTTAAAGTGAATTATTACTCA
>NW_022639470.1:1713298-1741798 GCF_010583005.1 Odontomachus brunneus
ATGTATTTAATCTAAATAAATATATTTATTCAAATGTTTTAGTTACAATAACATCTTATTTTTTAAATTTTAATAAGCAATAATTCACTTTAAAAATATATTTAATAAAATTAAAAAAATATTTTATCCAACGTGAAATTATTTTGAAATAAATAACGAATAAATGTTATTGAGACAACCATTGCTCAAATTGAATAACGTATTCTTTACAACTGAAAAATATAATATTTTCAAATTGAGGAAATAACTTTAAATGAATATTTTTTCAAACCAATTAATTATTTTACTCAATAATAATACACTATTTTGTAAAAATTGTTTTACTTAAATTGAAAAAATATTTGTCTGAAAATATCAAATTCTGTTGATATTGTTTATTTAAATTAAAGAAAATATTTTCTGAATTACAATTTTTGGATATTGTAAAAAAGAGTAAAATATTTATTTAAGATTAATTGTTTCAAAACAACTATATAATCCATTTAATAATAATGACCTAGGTCATTATTATTAAATGGATTATATAGTTTTAGTTTTACCTAGGTCATTATTATTAAATGGATTATACAGTTTTTATTATTAGGTTATAAATAGGTTATTATTATTTAATGTATTATATAGTTGTTTTGAAACAATTAATCTTAAATAAATATTTTACTCATTTTTACAATATCCAAAAATTCTAATTCAGAAAATATTTTCTTAGATTTGAATAAACGATATCAACAGAATTTGATGTTTTGAGACAAACACTTCTTCAATTTGAGTAAAACAATTTTTACAAAATAGTGTATTATTATTGAGTAAAATAATTAATTGGTTTGAAAAAAATGTATTTAAAGTTATTTCCTCAATTTAAAAATTTTTAATTTTTTAGTTGTAAAGAATAAGTTATTCAATTTGAGCAACGATTGTCTCAATAACATTTATTCGTTATTTGTTTCGAAGTTATTTCACGTTGGATAAAATATTTCTTCAATTTTATTAAATATATTTTTAAAGTGAATTATTACTCATTACAATTTAATAAATAACCTCTTATTATAAGTAAAACATATTTGAATAAATATATTTATTTAAATTGAATAAATTTTTTTTTAGTTAAAATATCGATTACAAACTTATAAATTACCGATATATAAGGTAAACGTCTCAGTGGTCGAACATACATGTCCCAATGATTGACATATTGGTTTTGTATTTTTCTTTGTTGAAATGCTTTTCAACATACAAAACAATATAATAAATGAAAAGAAATATTTAGTTACTTTGTGATTTTGTTTCTTTTATTGATAAGCATCTTGACAAACACAAGTATATTATTAGTAATTCAATTATCGGTACACATTCAGTCACTAGGACGTTTACTTTAGTTATAACCTCTATAAAGCACTGTTTATTCTCTTGCAACACGTTGAAAATAATTTTGGAACATAAAAACACTTCGGAACTGTCAACATTTTTAATGCATTTCGGAAGACGATTTTTATCAGCTCAATAGCATGTATATTATCTAACAGTGTTTTCAAACACATGAATTTTAATCGACCCGTACTTGATTAATGAATAGTCATAAGACTCTACCAGTCAATAGAGCTTGAAAGATAGGATAAAGGCTCGAACTGACTCCGCGGCTGGTAAAAAAAATGCAATATCAAACTATAAACACTATAAATGCTATACCAAATTTTTACAGGCTAATTTTAAAAATGTGAGAAAGACTCTTTTCTGTATATGACAAGTTTAAACGTTGCTGCGTGCATAGAAATGAAGGAAGAATAAACTATACCTATATTACATTGAATGATTCTTTAAGTGCAATAAGGTAAATTTCAATAAAGATCTAGCAAACATAATAACGTCAAATTATGTTTTAATGACGTTTCTAACATCAATAATATGTCATTTTATATTATTCTGCTACTAGGAAAGACATTAACATTGATCACTGCTCATAACATCTGATTATTTACAGAGCTTTAAATAATGATAAACAAATAAGTTTGCACGATAGAAGACTTGACAGTAAAGGCTGCAAATGATTATAAACCTGATTGTATAAAAGATCGCCTGAAAGAAATCCAGACATGTCAGGCATGTCAGGCATGAAAAAATTCAGAAATATGATTTCAGAGATGCATCTATTTATATGCTGCACGATGATTGCTTGTTGTATATTTTTCAATTTTTATCAATTTTTTACAAATAGGTAAGAAGTTTAATGAATGTTAGTTACAGTTATTTCTATAACTTTCTCTTTGTATAAAAAAACTTTCATGCATTACTTTATTATTTTTTTTTATAGTGTGCAAACATTGGAATTATATGTTCGCAAATGCTATTTATCTCGACTAGAGGATATGTTACTCATTAAAGTAGCAATGAATTGTCTGCAGATGTTTGAATTATCTTCAGATTCTTTAGACAATTTCTCTCTTCTTCAAAATACACTTCTAGTATATTATATGGTATATCTTTTATATTTTTCTCTTCACAAATATATATTCTAAATATATTATAAATATTTTAAATATATTATTTCTTATCCAACAGGGTGCTCCTACGGGAACAATGCCGGAGCAGAAGCTATTGTAATATTACCAAAATTAAAATATTTATTTTTGGATTGACATTATCGATCGTATCTTTGAAAACTTAAAAAAGCTAAAAGGATTGGAATGTATAAAGGTACAACAATAACTAACAATAGGGTATGCAAAGTTCTTCCCTTGCAAGAAAGTAATACTGATTGGTTAGTAGTAAATTACTAACCATAGGAGGAGGAGGGCATATTAGGTGGCGGCGGGACGCCGTGCTAGACGCTCGAGATCTGCGTATCTTTTCGTTCCAGAAAGAGAAAAATATCGAGAATTCAGTAGTTTTATTACTAGTGGCAAATGAATTTGAGTACTTAAACAATTTGAGTACAGGGTTATTAATGCTACAGAGTAATTCAGT
Source organism: Odontomachus brunneus (assembly GCF_010583005.1). NCBI lineage: Eukaryota > Metazoa > Arthropoda > Insecta > Hymenoptera > Formicidae > Odontomachus > Odontomachus brunneus. The sequence continues at coordinate 1,716,257 of NW_022639470.1, forward strand.
GATTACGGTAGTGATTACGACAGTGATAATGTATTATTAGGTTCTTCTAAAATACTAGTGTGAATTATTCTCTAATAACGAGATGGATAAACATCAACTTTTTCATGATTAGTATAAATTGTTTCATATCTTGTAGTATAAATTGTTTCATATCTTTTCAAACGAATTTATTGTTTGCCTTAGTTCGTTATAATGTTTGATTGAAAATCTAAGAGCAATCATATAGTTTTAATAGAATTCGCTGATATACATTATAATATATATATTAGTCACATTTCGATTGTCGTTGCATTGTTTGTATTGTCAATAAATATGTCATTATTTATTGTTTGAACGATACAAGAGCATATTATAATTATAATTCAATAAGGTATTGTCACATTTCATGAGTTTTAGTTCGATTATTTAGGTTAACCAGTGAATAACACGATATGAGAAAAAATAGGGGTAATCACTACAAGATCAAAATCACATAGCGACGCAAAATATGAAATGCTAAGTTTTTATTATTTAAACAAAATAATCAATAATCAATATTAGACTATTCTATTCTGATAGGTTAATATGTGGAAATTAAACAGAAAATGTACCATATATAATAATTTGCCAAATAATCACTGAATCACTGACTAATCACTACTATTTCTTTAGTAATTTCTTTAGTAATACTTTTCTATAAGAATTGCATCTTTACCTCAATTACAACTAGTAAGTCTTTTCTGCTATGAACAGTATGACATGATTATGTCATACTTACGAGATTGCTAAATTAATTTGCGATAATCGACATACAAGGAACCCCACGTAGGTGGTTACCTCCGATTTGAATGAGCTTGAAATATATTGTAATCTAGGCCAAAAGAGGAGACACGTATTTTTTTATACATGCCCAAGCGGACTTTTAGGAGACAAAATATCCCTTTGAAAAAAATACGTGTCTCCTCTTTTGGTCTAGATTACAACATATTTCAAACTCATCCAAATCGGAGATAATCATCTACGTGGGGCTCCTTGTTAGTAAGAGGTGGTATAAAAAGTATTATCAGTAATATTTTCCTATAAGAGTTGTATCTTCACCTCTCAATTATAACTACTAAATCTTTTCTGCTATGAATAGTATGACATGATTATGTCATACTTACGAAGTTGCTAAATTAATTTGCGATAGTCAGCCTAGTAAGAGATGCTATTAAAAGTACATGTTTATATTACACAAACAGAGTCGATAGAATTAAGTAATACATCTACTGTATAATTTTATATATGTATGTATACCGAATGTGCGCGTGCGCGGCGCAGAACAGAAACCTCTATTATAGCGAATTCGGTTGCTTGCACTAGTACGCACTGAGTGTGCACTAAGGCTTCATAGTATATTATATTTATAGATTGTCTTAAGTAAATTCTTAAATATTTTTAACCAATAATATGATATGTAAAACGTCCATACGAATCATTTTAGCTAAAATGTTTTTAAATATGTATTTAAGACACGATCTTAAATAAGAATGTACTGTAAACATGCCTTAACGCGCACTCAGTGCGCACTAGTGCAAGTTACCGAATTCGCTATTAGACATCTATGATGGAAATCGAAAATATCCATTAAACGTTCTTGTAACTTCCAGCAAATGTTTATTAGAAATTTACAGTTCCAAGTTTCATATGTCTATTGAAAGTTTTGACTTAACTGCCGTCACGAAAGAACGTATTTAAGCTTATTCAGACTTGATCTGCGATTTTTTAGATATACTTTGGATTATTTTCAAAGACTATAAAATTTAACTTATTAACGGATAGTAGCAATATACCAAACAAGCAATATTCACTACTTAAATAAGACTAGTTAATAAGACTAATGGTTAATGGGTATTCAGATAGTACAGAGAATTCAAAAAGAATTCGAAAAGAATTCAGTCGTATGACACAAATTCTGAGTTTATTTTCAGAAAAGAATTCTTCAGAGTTCAGTTCAGTGAAAAGAATTCTTTTTGCACCAAAAAGTGAATTAGTGACATATGACAGAATTCTTTTTGAATTCTCTGTGCTCTCTCGGTAGTCTCGGGATGTACGAAAAAGAGAAGGAGAATGTGACTATTATCGTCTAATAGATATGTTATATGGATATATCCTATAAAGAAACATAGAAATTTCCGATTAATGAATAATTTTGGTGTGTCATTGCACAATCTTAAAATATGTTTTATTCTAGTCCAAAATAAGGGATATATTTTTTTTTTATACATGCTGTCTTTTAGTCCGTCTTTTAGACCTTAGAGTTTAGAAGTGAAACACTCTTTTGAAAAAAAATCGGTATTTTTCTTTCGAAATATATTTTGTCAAAAGGAGATAGAAAAAAAATTTCTAAATAAAAATTAAATATTTTATAGAGTACATTGTAATAATGTTTTCAGTTTTATTAAAACTTATTATTTTAAATATTATTTTAAATTATTTTATATATAACAAAAATATATATATAAAATATATATAAAATAATAAAGTTAAATAATATGTAAGAACAAAATATTTAGGAACAAAAAATTAGTGAGTGATAAAATATCATACAAACACACACACACACACACACACACACACACACACACACACACACACATATATATATATATATATATTTTTTTTTATCACTCACTAATTTTTTTATAATCTAAATATTTTGTTCCTACCAACTGAAAGAATATTTTATGCTGCATCTAACTATATATAATAATGTCATTTTCACGGACTTTTGAGAAATAAGTAGGAACACCTCCATATATCCGTAACGCTATCCGTAGTCGCCTATTCCACTTAATATGTATACGCAACGTGTCCTCTTTGTACTTCCTCATTAGTAAGAAACAATTAATACTAATATGCAGAATATGTAACCATAAAACAACACATTTTTAATGTATAACAACACACAACAACAACAACAACAACAATAATACTAATTTATATACAACAATAATACAACAATAATACTAATTGTTTTATATACAATAGTTGTATATTCCCATACTTTGTCTTTATGAAAATACGGTTATATATTAATTATACGGTTATACGGTATATATATATATACGGTTTATATACGGTATATATACGGTTTCTGGAAATGAAATTTTATTTATAAAATTTTATTGGTGCGTCTTAATTTTGCAATGTGTGACATAACTATTACGACGAAGCGAAATACACGAATTGCAATATCATTCATTTGTTTATTAACGCGAAATTTCCACTAAATTCATTATATATGCTGAAAACATTGCATATATTAATGAGATCATGCGTTACATAATGGTATATACTATAATGCGTCATATAATGGTATATAATATTCATTTGTTTATTCATTCATTTGTTTATTAACGCGAAATTTCCACTAATTTCATTATATATGCTGAAAACATTGCATATATTAATGAGATCATGCGTTACATAATGGTATATACTATAATGCGTTATATAATGGTATATAATATAATATTTATTTTAATTGTAAATATCCAACATGTCTATGCCATATCCGATATGGCGATTCATCGTCGTTTTTCCGTCTTATTTTATTTCCATTTTGTTTATCGTTAGTTCAGTTATAGATATAATAAAAGTTTAATAATAAGCTATATAAAGCTATGTGAAGCTATGTGAAATTGCTGTGTAAGATGCAGAAGTGTTCAAAGTGCAGGAAAAAAGTTGTTAGCCACGTTTGTGCAATGCAAGTGAGTAAGTATGATGTACATATATATTATATATAATCAATAGTATAATAGCTAACATTTCACAGTGAGCGTCAATATGTTTCATCGTTTTACAACGTATTATTCGTGACTGCAAGCTTGTATGTGCATATCACTATATTTAAAATTTCTTTTAATATTAATATTTTTCACATAACTTTTTGTTTATTTACTTTTTGTTTAATCATTATTTTTATTATAGTATTGTAAAGAAACGTTTCGTGGTTCATTGCATTATCTTTATAAGCCATGTAATACAGATATCAAAAAATTTTGTCCCTATATCACATAATGTTATTCTATTGAATAAATGTTCTCTATGAAACATATATTTCACACAAAATCAGATCTTACAAAAAGTGGTACAAAATTTTATAAATATGTTGTATCTAATGATAAGACGTTATTATATTTTGAGTATTATGACTAATTATATTTGAAACATAAGAATATATATAATGTTTATAATTTTAAAATGCTATTCAATTCGATCAACGTAGTAATACTGCTATATACAGAATTTCCCTTATAGAAATTTAATACTGATAAATGATAATTTGGCCAGTGATAATTACTGTTGTTCAATAATTTTATTACTCGTACGAATAATAAAATTACTATTTATTATTGGCTAATTTATCACAGCCAGTGATACTTTTCTATAAAAGTTATATCTTTAAATTTATCTGAAATTTCTATTACGTAAAAGAAATGACATATGTAGACAATCAAATTGTAATAAAGTATAAAAAATATAGTCAGAATAAGAAATATAGTGTTTTGGAATTCGATTAAGGGGAGTAAGAAAAGATCGCTGGAGAACGGTAAACGTAGATTCAAAGTGATATCTGTACGACGATTGTGACGATAACACAAGTAATAGAACAAGTGCGCAGAAGCGGGTAGGATTAAATTGAAGAAACTAAAATAAATTTTATTACAGAAATTTTCAAACACCTCTGGACAAAGAAATATTAATCCATGACATCAATATTGCTGGATGGGCCTTTGAAGTGTAAGAAGAAATAAATGTTCCAGAATGTACAACTTCATGTGAATGAGTAAGAAATTCTTATCACCTCTTTTTTCTGTTATGTTAAAAGAATCTATAATAAAATTTGGTTCGAGAATGCAAGAAATAATGTTTAAAGAAAATTATATTTTTGTTATAATCGATTAAAGAAAATTATATTTTTGTTATAAACGAAATCCGGAAAATTAACATTATATTATTTTCAGGTTTGGTGAAGAGATCTATTTTCCAAATTTGGTCTTAAATTTTATTGTTGAATTCATGGACTGCTCACAGTTCGTATGTAATTCAAAGAAATAGGCCAAATTCTGCAGAAAATATCATTTTTACTATACTTGCAGGAACAACAGACTAAAAACAACTGTTAGATGTTTACGATTCTCGATTATGGAAAAATTTTATAAAACATTTATATATATATGTAAACAATCAAATTGCAATCCTATCAGAAACAGTGCGTGTTAATTAAATCTCGCATGTATCGAAGTTACAGCGATAAACGTAGATTCAAAGTGATATCTGTACGACGATTGTGACGATAGCACAAGTAATAGAACAAGTGCGTAGAAGCGGGTGGGATTAAATTGAAGAAACTAAAATAAATTTTATTACAGAAATTTTCAAACACCTCTGGACAAAGAAATATTAATCCATGACATCAATATTGCTGGATGGGCCTTTGAAGTGTAAGAAGAAATAAATGTTCCAGAATGTACAACTTCATGTGAATGAGTAAGAAATTCTTATCACCTCTTTTTTCTGTTATGTTAAAAGAATCTATAATAAAATTTGGTTCGAGAATGCAAGAAATAATGTTTAAAGAAAATTATATTTTTGTTATAATCGAATATTAAAGAAAATTATATTTTTGTTATAATCGAAATCCGGAAAATTAACATTATATTATTTTTAGGTTTGGTGAAGAGATCTATATTCCAAATTTGGTCTTACATTTTATTGTTGAATTCATGGACTGCTCACAGTTCGTATGTAATTCAAAAAAATAGGCCAGATTCTGCAGAAAATATCATTTTTACTATACTTGCAGGAACAACAGACTAAAAACAGTTAGATGTTTACGATTTTCGATTATGGAAAAATTTTAGAAAACATTTTTAGATTAGAAAATGCTATCAGATTTAGGAATAAAACTTTTATTATATGTATTCCATATATTTTCAATACTTACAATAAATATTGGAATGCAAATAAATAAAGTGGAAACTTAATAAATCAAGTGGAAATTTAGCGTTAATAAATATAACCGAATTTTTGCAACTCGTGTATCGCTTTTGTCGTGGTAATTACGTCATACACTATAAAAATAGATGCACAAACTTCTCATAAATAAATTTTTATTTTCAGAAATCGTATATATACCTTTTTATAAAGACAAAGTATTGGAATATATAACTAATTTATAACTCATTGTTGTGTTGTGTGTATGTGTTATATATTGAAACGTTTTATAATTACATATTCTGCATATTGATACTATTTGTTTCTTAATATGATTTCGAAGAAGACATGTTGTATATATGTATCGAGTAATATAGGCGACTCCCTTATAGAAATATCATACTAAGAATCATTGATAATTATTTATTTTCAGTATTAAAAATACTGGATAATAAGTAATTATCAATGATTCTTAGTATGATATTTCTATAAGAGCTACGGATAATGTTACGGGTATATAGAGGTATTCTTATTTATTTTTCGAAAAGTCCATATATCAGGAAATAACATTATTATATATGGTTTGATTCGACATAAAATATTCTTTTATTTGGTAGAAATCAAATCAAAAGGAATGGTAAATTTTTGGTAAATAAATTTTGGTAAATTTTTAGATTATAAAAAAATTGGTGAATGTTGAGGATATGTTTAAAATTATAAGTTTTGAGAAAAAATTGAGAACATCATTACAAACTCTTCCAACCATTTAATTTTTATTTGTTTCTATGTCTTATATTTTTGACGAAACATACTTCGAAAGAAAAATACCGATTTTTATCAAAAGGATGTTTTACTTCCTAAAAGATGATTGAGCAAAAAAACGTATCCCTTATTTTGTTATCTAAATTACAATATATTTTAAGCTCATCAAAATCGGAGGCAGACGTTTTCATATGTTTCATTGTCAGTTATATGGAAATATATTGAGATGCATGGGACATTTCACATAGCTAACGTAAATAAACAGTTACTGGATTAATTTATGTTGATATACAAGGTAATATGTATCTCTTTTACAAGGAACGAATCGGAACTGTCCCTCATTGATTTTGATGCGCATTGGATATTTTGTAGAACATCAAAAACTATTCGACACGTATTTTTTTTATATGGTCTTATCTCGACGTTTAGGAGTTGAAACCACTCCTCGAAAAAAACTTTTTCGTTTTTACTAAATATTTTTTAAAATATGATGTATATGAAAAAGTATTAAATGTAAACGTTTAGTATTTTATACTCTTATAGTTATAGTATTTTATGCTCTTTACATCGGTCTATTCAAATTTTTCAAAATATCAAATTTTACCTCCTCCCCTTTCTCTCTGCTCACACTTGTTATTTTCACAAATTTTGAAATTTTTGTAAAGACAAAAATTAAGGAGCATTGAATACAAAATTCATCCATATATAATAATGTTATAGTTTCTTGATTCTATTTTTGGAAAAACGCGATGATAGAATCGTGCTATATGCGCCACGCTGCGCGGTGCCTGTATTGTTACATTGTATTCTCTTTAGTTGCATTATGCTTGATTACTATTTGCATATTTTCTCATACTACAAGATGAAAATTAATCCTAATAATTAATCCTAATGAAAATTAATCCTAATAATATGTAATGTATTACACAAAATAAAAACGTGAACACAAATAAATGTGGATATGTAACAACAATAGTAATAGTGTGTTGCATTGCTATTTGTTTTCTTATTTGGCGTATTCGGTAATTTATTTGACAGTTAGAAATAAATTGCTAATCTCCTTGGTCTTTACCTTGACTTCTTTAATCAATAAAAAATTTTTACAAAACAACTCGTCTATATATAATATTTTGAAGCGCGCGCTAGCAATACATTTATATTATTAAAATTAACAATGTAACACACATACAATAGATTTCCACATCACCCAAAGTGTACTTTACCAACGCGTTTTTTTTTTTATTGATTATCAGAACATTTGCAAAAGAGAGCGGCCAAGATGTGCCTATATTCCCGGCAGTTCAATATGGGGTCGATATATACAGGGTATAGCAAAAGTACCGGAATAGCAAGAAAACTCGGCGGGGGAGCATTTTAGAGAAAAATGTTTCGAATAAAAGTTGTAAGGCTTAAAAAGTCGCATTTAATGACAGTAGTTATTTGACCTAAGATGACGTCGCCAAGGTCAGGACAAGGTCAACTTTGCTTTTTTAAATAGAAATACATATTTTTTTATTACGGAATTTTATTCTACGTAAAAAAGCAAACAACTTTTGATTGAAAAAAATTTTTATACGACCTCTATTTTCTAAGATATTTACGTAAATATCTACAAAATTATTGGTTTCAATAATTTTTTACTTGAATTCTATTAACTTTACCGAAAAATATTAAGAGATAAAAATTGCTTATTTTGTTTTCAAAGAGCTCTGAGAATTTTTTCAGAATTTTGTGTTAACTTTTTAGTACTTCAAGAAAATGCAAGAAAATGCAGTACTAAAAAATTAATATAAAATTCTGAAAAAATTCTCAGAGCTCTATGAGAACAAAATAAATAATTTTTATCTCTTGATATTTTTCGGTAAAGTTGATAGAATTCAAGTAAAAAATTATTGAAACCAATAATTTTGTAGATATTTACGTAAATATCTTAGAAAATAGAGGTCGTATAAAAAATTTTTTCAAGCAAAAGTTGTTTGCTTTTTTCACGTAAAATAAAATGCCGTAATAAAAAATATGTATTTCTATTTAAAAAAGCAAAGTTGACCTTGTCCTGACCTTGGCGACGTCATCTTAGGTCAAATAACTGTCATTAAATGCGACTTTTTAAGCCTTACAATTTTTATTCGAAACATTTTTCTCTAAAATGCTTCCTCGCCGAGTTATCTTGCCGTTCCGGTACTTTTGCTATACCCTGTATACCAAATTAAAGACCTCGATGAGCTGAAGGCGACGAACTATGTCTTATTTTGGTAGGGTGCATGGGGCCCGAGAAATCGAGCCCGGAAGGAAGCGAGTTTTTAAAAGTTTTTGATGCGATAAAAATGTGAAAATAGTGATAAAGATGAGAATTATCTTCCAGAAGAAGTTATTTGTACTTCTGTTGAAGCAGCAATATCAAACGACTACAAAAGGCAAGCTGTGGAATACTGGAGAAGCGGTAAAACAAGACCAAAATCATTGGAGTCGGTAAAACACAATTATAAACAAGTAACATCGCTACGACAATTACGACGATGAGAGAAGTATATCCATGCAAGTGGTACAAGAAGAGAAAAATTGCAAAAAATTGCTGAATATACATTGAACACTTTCAATGAAGCGCTGCAAAGAGGAATGATAATTCATGATGACATCGGTCGATGGGCTTCTCGAGCACAACAAGAGATAAATGCGCCAGGATTCATAGCGTCATATACGTCGATACATAGATTCAAAAAACATAATATATTATTTTGTAAAATAACGAAATTTGTCACGAAAAAATCTTTGTTATCAAAATCAGATTTTGAAAATAAGTGCAAAACATTTACAACAAATGTTAAATATTTTATTAATCAATATGGAGTAGAAAATATTTATAATTCGGATCAGAGTGGATTCCAGTTAGAACTTCACGCCGGTCGTACTTTAACAAATAAAGATGCAAAAACAATAAAATCTGTAGTACAGTTTGTATCCACGCGACCACGCGACCACGCATAGTTACACAATACAGCCAACTATTTCTGCTGATGGTAGATTATTGTCGCCTCTTTTCATCGTATTAAAAGAATCTAGGAACGTTTGATCCACGAGTGCAGCAATCGTTATTTAACGTTCCTAAGATTTACGTAATGGTTTCAAAGTCAGCTAAATTAACATAAAATCATGTAAAAACCTAGTTGAGAGAAGTTTGCTTTCCGAACGTCGGACCACAATCTGTATTGCTATTAGATTCTTGGAGTGGACATTGTCCCAACATAATTGCCGAAAGTAGACCAAATTCTGCAACAGATATATATTTTCTAACAATTCCGGCTGGTACAACGGGAAAAATATAACCACTAGATGTATATGGCTGTACAATTTTTATCCTTACAAAAACTTACAAAGGTAATGAGTAGGGGGGAGGGGGTAAAAAATGTGATGTTTTGGAAAAAATTTAATATATTGTTTCAAAGAGTTAAATAAAAGTTGTTTCAAAAAGTTAAATACTGTACAACTTTTGTAGGAAACATTTTTTCATATACCTTATATTTTAGAAAATATTCAATAAAAATGGAAAAGTCATTTTTTTCAAGGGGCTTTTTCAACCCCTAAACTTAATATATGGCCAATAAAAAAAAATACGTGTCGACTACTTTTTGATGCTCTACAACATATCCAAAGCGCATCAAAATCGGGGGGGGGGACCCGATCTACAATAAAGTTTGCCCGTCTACATCACATGGAGTAAACCTGAATTAAGTAGTAAGGCCCGATCTACAATACATGGAGTAAGGAGTAGGAGTAAGAAATAAGCAGTAGACAAATTGACCAATTCTATTCTCACGTTTTAAAAATAATCGATTGTGATTGGTCTGTTTACTTACTGCTTATTTCTTACTCCTACTCCTACTCCTTACTCCATCTATTGTAGATCGGGTCTAAAGCGTCGTCTACAATATGCGGAGTAAGCTTGGAGTAAGAAGTAAGCCGTAAGAATTAATCAATCATAGACGATTATTTTTATAATAATCGACTACGATTGGCCAATTCTTATGGCTTACTTCTTACTCCAAGCTTACTCCGCATATTGTAGACGACGCTTTAGACCCGATCTACAATAGATGGAGTAAGGAGTAGGAGTAGGAGTAAGAAATAAGCAGTAAGTAAACAGACCAATCACAATCGATTATTTTTAAAACGTGAGAATAGAATTGGTCAATTTGTCTACTGCTTATTTCTTACTCCTACTCCTTACTCCATGTATTGTAGATCGGGCCTTACTACTTAATTCAGGTTTACTCCATGTGATGTAGACGGGCAAACTTTATTGTAGATCGGGTCTAATACTCTCGCCTTGACAGCTATATTTGGAGCATCGCACTACCCTGCGAGAGATTGACCGATAGTCGAGCGACCTTCCCACGAATATTCACTCGCACGCGAATTACAAAATATTTGGTCGGTCGCTCTACCCGCGCCAGCTCCCCTGATAGGCGTCTCTCCAGTAGCAACACTCCCCTACACTGACACGGACAATAACGTTGTGATAGGAGAGGGCAACCTTACATAAATCGCCGATGCGTTCCTCAGCTAGACCTTCTCGTCGCTCCACCGATCCTTCGCTCGCCTCTCGTTCGTCGCCTTACACACAGGGTTTGTTCGCTCGGTATTATGCTCTCGCACTGACGACAGCCGCTCACGATAATTGTCACAATCCGCCAATTTTACGATACGGACGAAGAGTGTCCTCTCTGTACCGGGGCTTCTCTTTAAAATCTCGTCTCCCCTCCTTGGCGTGTTTTCCGTTGTTTTCGGCAGATCGGTGTTTCATCCGGTCCTCTCATCTGTTACGTCCGACGTAACTTCTTTCCATTTCGATTAAGTGCACCTTCTGTTACCACTAGGAATGCGATAAAAGCCCTGGGTGATCGATGAACAATGAATTGATAGTAAGGTGTCAAAATCTAACTATTGATTATTGCTCACATGTCGTGAAAAGCATCTTTCCCCTTCTACTAAAAGGTGGTGAGAACTCGCGCGGGGGTATCTCGCCACCTGCCTATAAAAACGGGTGCGACTGCCCACACAGTTAGTTAGTTTTTGAGTAATAGAAGTTTTAGAAAGTCAGTTAGTTAGTTGAGAAAAATAGTTTAGTATAGTTTTGGTTTTAGTTCAGTTTCAATTTTTAGCTTTCAATTCAGTAAACCAATCAATTAAACACATAAAACAATATATATAACAATTGAATCACTAAGATAAAACATTAAGGGTCATAAATAAGTTATTAAATAGATAAAGGTTTGTTTTCCTATCATATTCTCTGACTGATTCTTAAGCGTCGCGTTACACTTTACTCATATTCCCAAACCTTCGTCCACGAAGCTCTTGAGTCCGGTCCTAAGCTCCTCAGTCTCTCTGTGACCATTGAACAGAAAGCGTTTAAGAACCATCAAATTACTTTAAAGGAAAAACAAAAGCTCAAGCAGTAAGTAAATTATTATTTTAGTTTATTCGCCTAAATTCACACACACACACACACATCCGTTTACACATTTATTCATTCACAATCACACGAACTTGTCCATCCCGGGGTAAAGTGGTTAAATCCATTGACCCAAAAAGGACAACATAAACACGTTTTAAATAACTAAGACGTGACACATCGGAATTTCTGAATCGCAACAGCTCTCCGAGGCTGTTGTGTCGTTGTCCACAGCGTCAGCCTGGGCCTAGCTGACTTGCGATGTTGACCCCGTGTGACCTTTCCTTCTTCGGGTCCGCCACATCTCGTCTGCCATCCGTCGCCTCCTCCGTGCTCGACAACTCTCGGACACCTGCGGAACATATATTTATCTACGACAGCGTGCTCTGCCTTTTTAGTATTATTTTTTAGCGGGTTATGGTGTTCTCTTTCCTCCCCGGTACGAGATATCCCAGGCGAGCTTGGTCTCCTGATGCTGGTGGCTCTTCTTCCTGTCTCTGAATCGTGGAAGCGCCCGCCGTCTCCTACAACCAACTCGCGGGTTGCCCTCTTCGCCTTTCCCTTCCCGATTCGGAGGATAAAGGAGGCACGCGATTTCGCGTGATCGCGACAATTCTTCTACTCTAACTTTCTTGTGACGACCGCCACGACACAGTTGTTAAATAAATAAAAAAGTTGAATTCAAGGCATTTTCACTGCTAAACCTTTTATTGTGGAAAATTAAAAAATCGCAAATAAAGTTAATCAAATGTTGGAAAAGTGATAATTAACATTTTAAAAATATATTAATAAATATATTATGTTACCATTTACTTTTGTCGACGATTGTACCTTACAAGGAGATGCATGGAACCATCCCTCTCCGATTCGGATGAGCTTAAATCTGGACAGTGACCAGTCCACGAATCCAACAATAAAACAGATTTAGGACCAGTGTTAGACTTCTCTTAACCAAATCTCAAAATGATATGATGTTAATTTTCCTGATTTAGATGCCATAGCAAAAATATTATTTCCTCTAAACATTGTTTCTTGTATTTTCGGGCCAAATGTTCCGGTAGATTCTTTTAAGACAATAAAAAGAGGCGATAATAATCTACCTCTGCTGAAATAGTTGGTTATATTGTGTAGCTATATGTCGATATCGCTGATATCGATTGTGCTGCGCATTCTACATTTTTTACAAAAATATTATTTTCTCTAAACATTATTTCTTGTATTTTCGGGCCAAATGTTCCGGTAGATTCTTTTAAGACAATAAAAAGAGGCGATAATAATCTACCTCTGCTGAAATAGTTGGTTATATTGTGTAGCTATATGTCGATATCGCTGATATCGATTGTGCTGCGCATTCTACATTTTTTACAAAAATATTATTTTCTCTAAACATTGTTTCTTGTATTTTCGGGCCAAATGTTCCGGTAGATTCTTTTAAGACAATAAAAAGAGGCGATAATAATCTACCTCTGCTGAAATAGTTGGTTATATTGTGTAGCTATATGTCGATATCGCTGATATCGATTGTGCTGCGCATTCTACATTTTTTGTACCTTCTATTGCCAAAGAACGAGCAGTAGAAATTCTAGTTAAAATCCGCTTTGGCCCGAATTGTATATATTTTCAACTCCAAAGATATATTTTCAACTCCAAAAGATTCAATATGATATTGAACATTTTGAGTAAATATGTTGCTTTCTGTTTCCAAGTATTCTTTAGTATTGTATAGATTTTTTTGTAACAAATTTTGTAACTTTCCGCTATACAATATCGTATTATTTTAAAATTTCTTACCCATTCAAAGCTGTAAATCCCGCAACATTTACTTCGTTTATGCTTTAAGGGCTCATCGAACAATATCAATGTCATGAATTAACATTCCTCTGTGCAGAGCTTCTTGAAATTTCTGTATTCTGAAATACCCGCAGGGTCAAAGACAACCGTCAGATGTGTACGGTTTCCGCTTATTGAAAAATTTTATAAAATATTTCTCGGATACGGTACTATTTTTAGATTGGAGAATAAAAGTTCATACTCGCGATAATATTTTAAAATTGCAATCTTTAACTAACTACCAGTTTTCGCCACCAAGGTTTAAATACTTAATTACATAGAGAGAACGATTTATTGAATCAAATAAATGTTTCTTTGGAATAGTCCAAACAAATTATTTGGTTGACACAATAAAAATATTTCTTTGGAATTAAGCCGCAAATAAATATTTTTGTTGCGTTAAACAAAATTTTGTTCGATCAACCAAAAAATTTGTTTGGACTATTCCAAAGAAGTGTTTATTTGATTCAACCAAATTGTTCTCTCTGTGCAGATCTTCATTATTTTCATTATGTCATATGCATGGCATAAAAGTGGTTATATAGAAGAGAAATCACCAGAGTTCGAAATACTTGCAGATTTTTGCAGATATTTAGGACATCTTTAAGACAATATCTTATAAACTTATTTTAAAGATGTCTTAAAGACTCAATTTTGGACATTGTGTTGTCTGGGTACTATATAAGTATCCATAAGAACAGAAAACTGGCATTTTATCTCGTGAGTTGATAATGTAAAAAACTGTGTTATAACCTATAATTTTCTGAAATTATAATTATAATTCTGTGAAATTATGTAAGTATTTATTATTAATTCTTATTATATTACGTTTATTATTACATATCTTACGTTCTTGTCACTCCTTATTTTTATATTATTGGAATTATGACAGGTTGTCGAGTTATCATAATAATATATAGAAAATCGGAGCAAAATAGAGCAAGAATTTAATTGTAAATTTTACATATAACAACGGATTTTTAATATTCAATATTTAAACCGTAAAAAAATTTTTATACTAATTTAAGGAAAAAAGATATAGTATAGTTATACTGTATTAATCGAAAATACATATATGCCGTGTGTTTCGGATTCGACTGATGTCAGCCGAGGACCGACGTGAAGCGCCGGTGATGCCTAGCGCAAGGCAGAGGAGTAGTGCGGAGGAGATGAGTAGCCACGAGGTTGGATGGAGATCACAGTCGTATGAGTAACTCAAGTTTTTTTTTTTGTTTATTAATTTGTCAAGCTGTCGGTTCACTGCTCGTCAGGTCTCACATTAGGCGAAAGTCGGAGATCTTCACCGAGCTTTAGATGCCGAGGGCCTTAGGTTGCGCGGCGGAAATCTTGAAGAGCATCGATTCGATACTCAATCGACGGAGATCTTGCCGCGACCGACGGAAATCTTGACCGCGTGGCCCTGAGCTCGTTGACGCGCGCGCCTGAGACCGACGGCTTACTCCAAAGGACGATTTACACTTTACAATTAATCAAAGTTCGAGACCGAACGGCGCGCGAGCGTTCGGAGAGCACATTTGACGGCGATTTTCGCTTTAAGTGAAAGACTCTCGGTCCAAAATCCACTCGGGTCTGCCCGATCGTGAGCGATGCAAACCAGCCGTTGGTCAGCTGGCGAGTCACAAGAGACTGGAACGCGCCGCGACACTAATAGAGCGAGAGCTCGCGAAGACGCGATCCAGGATACGGAATCTAACGGATTCCGATTGCGAGCTGCGATATCCCCAGTGGGATGTGAGCTCGAGATAACCCGCCACGCTTTTAACAGACCGATTCGTGTAAAACAAACTTGATTCTCAATGATTCGAGTTAGGAAGAGAAAATCGAAGTGAAGAGCCGCGTTGAGCGGTCGCATATATACCGATTTTGAAAAGGCTACGACGCGAGTGGATTGGGCCAGCGAAGCAAGGCGAGAAACGGTTTTCGCCACGAGCGAGAGTCTACATTTCCTTATTTAGGCATTTGTAGAGGAACACGAGCTTTTCGCGGCGCGAGCCGCCCGCCGATTCGCGGAATCCTTGTTTGTGCGATCCGTTGCCATGGCGATCGCTCGGATCCTTACGACGGCTGACGGCTCGCTGGCATCGCGATGCTGGGATCGCACGTGATACGAACGTGCGATCAACATAGAAAGGACGAAGTGCGTCGCTTGTGTGCCTAATTAGAGCATCGAGTGATATTTATCTCAAACAAATGATTGCCGCAGCGGTCACCGGTCCCCGCCCCTGACGTGAAGTTAACCGTCGTGTTGATTCGAATCTCGAACACCGTGTTTAATTAAAGTATTTACCAATTCGTGATTTACTACTTTTGGTTACCTTTTATGTAATTTTCTCATTCTGTGTCTAGAAAAAGAATCATTTGTTGTAGTCAATAAAATGTCGTGATTGTCGACTCGACAAACATTTATGAGCTTCTACTAAAATTATTATCAGTTGATAAAATTTATTCTTTTGTTTGTTTGTTTTAAATTTCAGAATATCTATTTGAATATTTTATAGAATTCTCTCCATTATCATATTGAAAGATTTAACTTGTATTTACTATATATCTTTGATATCACATTAATAGGAAGAAAGAAAAGTGGCGTCACAAAACTACTCTAAAAAGACCACTGCGTTATAAAGTACGTTTTATTTTTTGTATAATCACAGATTATATTATCACAGAAACTAACATTTCACATTAATCTTTTTCAGAATGATTTGTTTGAACGTGATGAAGATAAACAATATCTTTCACAAGAAGTTATTTGTAGTTCTATTGAAGCAACAATATCAAGTGGTTATAAAAGGAAAACTGTGGAATACTGGAGGAGCGGTATAACAGGGTCAAGATCGCTTGAAGGAATTAAAAAGAGATACAAAAAGGTAATATCGATACAACAATTATAACGATGGGAGGATCAAGCAAATAAAGGTGATAGTAGAATAGAAAAATTTTTTAAATATCTGAATATATATTAAGCCGTTTCAATGAAAAAATAGAAATTCGGGAAATGTACGATCAGGCGATATGTAGACATGCGTAATTGTAGATAATATGATTCATAATTCTTTCGTAAGGCTCGAGATCTACATGTTCCTTTTGTATATTCCTTTTGTGTATTTAGCTTTACCTTTTGTGTATTTACTTAACCCGGTCGGATAAGTAATCGGTCTTTACGCAATGTAAAGGTACGTGAGACCCTACGGCACGTAACACATGATAAGAATAATTATTCATGACATTGACATTGCTCGATGGGTTTTTTTAGGCACAAGAAGAGGAAAATGCGGCAGGACTCAGATCCTCAAAAACGTGTAAGAAGATTCAAAATTGCACACGATATTGTGTCTCGAAAAGTAACCAAATTTTTAACGAAAAATCTTTGTTATTAAAATCAGATTTGGAAAATAAGTGCGATATATTTATTGAAAAAGTAAAATATTACATTAATAGATAGTAGAAGATGTTTATAATTCGGATAAGAATGAATTTCGATTAGAATTTCATTATGATCGTCGATTGTTACGTCCGACGTAACTTCTCTTCAATTCGACCGAGTGCACCTTCTGTTACCACCAGGAATGCAATAAATGCCCTGGGTGGTCAAAGAACAATGAATTGATAATAAGATGTCAAAATTTCACTATTGATTATTACTCACATGTCGTGAGAAGCATCTTTCCCCTTCTACTAAAAGGCGGTGAGAACTCACGCGAGGATATCTCGCCACCTACCTATAAAAACAGGTGCGACTGCCCACACACCTCTAGAAACAAGAAATCAGAGACAAGAAATCAGACTAAAGATAAGAAATCAGACTAGAGACAAGGAATCAGTCTATCAATCAGACAATAAATCAGTCAGTTTATAATTAATTAATTAAACTTATAAAATACAAACAATATACATAACAATTGGATCACTAAGATAAAACATTAAAAATCGTAAATAAGTTATTGGATAGATAAAGGTTTGTTTTCCTAACATATCCCCTGACCTAAGCGTCACGTTATACTTTACTCATATTCCCAAACCTTCACCAACCTCTTAAGTCCGATCCTAAGCTCTTCAGTCTCTCTGTAACGAGAACGACTACAGTACGAGAAGGACTTCAAAATAATTTAAAATTTCTTAAAAGAAAGAATCAATACAACCAGAATCAGTAAGTAAAATAATTATTTTGTACACACACATACGTTTACACATTTACTCACTCACAATCACACGAACTTGTCCATTCCAGGATAAAGTGGTTAAATCCATTGACCCAAAAAGGACAATTAACACGTTTTAAAAAAACAACTAAGACGTGACACCATTATCATATAAAGGTATAAAAAGGTAAAATCTGTAGTATAGTCTATATCAGTAACTACACATAGTTATTAGTACACTATACAGTTGATTATTTCCGCGGATGGTAGATTACTGTCGCCTCTTTTTATTAGTAGAGAATATAATACAGAACTATATCCAAAGTGCCTAATATTTTTGTTACGGCTACATCAGACAAATTAACGTCGAATTATATACAAACTTTGTTGCAAGTATTTTTTCCGATTAGATTTAATAACACAACAGTATCAGGAAAATGGTATCAGATTATATAATTGATTATATTATCACAGAGACTAATATTTATATATATATATATATATATAAAAAATCTACTGTTTGACCTCAATCCGTATCACTATTAGATTCTTGGAATGGACATTGTCTCAACATAATTGCGGAGACAAGATTCTGCGACAGATATTATTATCCTAACAATTCCAGCTGATACAATAAGACAAATTCAAACATCGTTCTATTTTGAATTCAAAATAAATTTAAAATTTAAAATTTTCAGATTCTTGTGGAACTTCAGAACTTCTTTTCATAGAATCTTGTCTAGTTTCCGCAATTATATTGAGACAAAATATCCACTTCAAGAATCTAATAATAATACGGATTGAGGTCTAACATTCGGGATGAACACTTCTTTCAACCTTTCCAAAATGATTCAAAAATAAAATGCGATATTTGTGATCATAATAATATGTTCTTGGTGCAAAAGATCACTCTATATGACACATTTTTTCCATGATCATCATCTTTGAAACGAATATATGTCATACGAATATATACTATAAATATATTATCCGCTTATATGTATGTTCTGTGCTTTTTCTTCCAAACATATTGTTAAATATATATAATTATCTGTGTTATTTTTTACAATTTATTATATTATTCCTCTTTACCCTGTTTCTCTAGATTATTATTCCATAATTTGTATTAAGCTATCCTCGTTATATCTTGTTTAGCAATAATAATGATATATTGAATTCACACTACATGCTTATCATCTTTTGTAGAGATAATAGAATTTATGTTTTCTTATTTAATGCATTACGACTTTATTTTGATTTATTTTGATGTTGTATCAACTTACCTTTAAGATTGTAATAAAGATATTTAATTCAGGAAATATATATTGGAAACTTCTGTACAAATAGCGATGCCGCACACCCATTTACTACTGTTATATGTATATGTACATTTATCTGTGTTCATGTTTTTATTTTGTGTGATACGTTGCATATTATATTATTACGATTATTATACGAATGTTCATGTTGTAGCGAGAAAATATGCGCAAATAGTTATGAAGCATAACGCCACTAAAGAAAAATAACAACGTAACAATATAAGTACTTAAAGGCACCGCGCAGCGTGGCGCGTATAGCACGATTCTATCATCACGTTTTTCTAAAAATTGAATCGAGAAACCATAACATTATTATATATTATGCATTCAATGCTCTTTAATTTTTGTCCTCACAAAAATTTGAAAAAATGACGAGTGAAGGGAGGGGATAAAATTTGACATTTTCAAAAATTTAAATAGACCGATGCAAGGAGCATAAAATAATGTAAAACGTTTATACTTAACACTTTTTCATATATCTCATATTTTAGAAAATATTTGATAAAAACAAAAAGATCCGCTTTTTTCCAGGAGAAGTTTGCTTCAATCTCCAAAGTGTCGAGATAAGCCCATATAAAAAAATATGTGTCGAATAGTTTTTGATGCTTTACAAAATATCCAATGCGCATCAAAATCGGTAAGGGATAGCTCCGACACTTTCCTTGTAAGACCAAATAAATATGATCTTTTTCCATCCACGAAATCTTACAATTTTCTCCTGAAATGTTTTTATATGTATCTTTATATGTATCTTTTTGTTTTATATGTATCTTTAGAAATAAACAGGTTATTTTAGGTAGCAGTGTTAAGTAAGGTCACTATATATTTATATTTTACTGTATATTTATTGTATATTTATTGTATATTTACTGTATATTTACTCTATATTTACTGTATATTCAAAATTATATATATTTACCGTACATTTATTTTCGGTAATAATTTCTCGGGGACTGTCAACGTAAAGTACAACGAATAATGCACACTTTATATTTTAATGCTTTTTTATTGAATGTTTCTAACTGTTATCAAGAAACAATATGGTGTCTGTTATACATGTTTATAAACTGGTCTTTGTATATTAAAATTTGTTATGCGAATATAACCAATGACATCAGTATTTCTCCTTCTTCTTCTCTTTCTTCTTGTTTCTTTATTTTAGTTTAAGTTTTAATTTATCATGCGCACTTCCGTACACAGAGAGCAAGCTGTATGTCTATTTGTTTTACTCGCGCTTTGAACTCGGATGTACATTGACTTCACCATAAAATAAATCAGAAAGTGCATCCGAAACAAAGAAACCTTCGGAGATGCGAGAACCGATATCAATGCTCATAGTATATCCGCTAAGCGGAAATCCTCATGCTCAATGAGAGAGACAGAGAATTGTTGAAATATGAATCCTTTGATATGACACTCGGTAAAAAATGCTGCGACGATGCGTCGCGCTTCTAAATGAGAATTCGTGATATATGTATACATGTATATACCGTTATAAAGTCATTATACGTGGGCTACATCGACACTCCGTGCGAATACACGATGATAAGAGCTCGGCGTAGCGGACACACCATGAGTCGATAACGGTCACCTCATAATATATAAAAATACTATGTTGCGCTATGTTATAACTTACTTGACTTTGGACAAGACAAGATACTATGGTTAGTTCGATTTGTTCGCAGAACATTGTAAAATCAAATTATATAGACCTCCTATCGATAGATAAATACACGGAAAAAAGAGATGTGGTGCACCTAACAAAAAATATTTAGTTGTAAGCAAATAGCTGCATCATTCTACATATCTTTGTATGATAGTTATGTGTATGGTTGATTTGACTTACTTTGGTGTGTCAACTACATCAATGAAGTTGATCTGGTTGCGCGTGATCTGGTTGTGGCAACCAAAAATTAGTAAGGGAATAATTTTGCATAGACAAGCTAAATATCGATGTAGTTGTATTAATCAATGGTATATTGCAAAGCAGCGATGTTAGAAAACAAAAGCAATTCACTACGCGCACAGCTAGAGATGTATACATGTGAAAACTCGTTCTGAGTGTGTAAATATACATTTGTAGTTGCCGCGTAATGAGCTGCGTTTGTATTAATCATATATTATCACTGCCGCAACATAAGTAACTCAGCCATTGCTCTTTGGTTACAGCAACCACATAAATAGTTGTTCCGTATTTTACTATTGAATCTGGTTGGCACAATCAGATTTCTGTATGGATCAACCATATTGTTTTTTCCATGTAGGTATGTAATCTTGGAGCTAGAATGATCTATCGGAACTTCGCACATCTCGCCGTTCAACAAATCTCATCATTTTTCAACGTGAATAATTCCAGAAAAGAAGAAAGAATCACAAATTTTCGCAACTGGCCGTACGAGCAGTCGTATCTTTTCAAACAAAATCATTTTTATCGAACAGTCAGGTGTTTTTTTTTTTTTTTTTTACAAAAGTGTTTTCTCATCTTTTCTACACGACTACTCGATTTATGTTGGCGATAAAAGGATTCGTCATTATGTTTCTCGAATTACCGCTTATGTTACATATAAATGAAAGAATAAATATAAGTAACGGGTTCCGAGTCTATTGTTTGTTTTCATCTACCACGACACGAATCGTGCGAGCCGTGCGAGACAAATCCCAGAGGGCTCCTGTAAACTAAAATTGTGTATCGTGTAATTTTAGGGTAGTATTAGCTAAATATAGATAGACATTGCCTATGTACAATCGCAATTGCGAGATTGCGTTTACTACTTATTGGCAGTTCTAAGTAAAGTTTACGGTTTGAACAAATTTTCTTTTCGATAATTATTATGTCCTTATATTTAGTAAGTAATAATTCTATTAAAAATAACAATATAGTATACATTATCGCGTCGCACCGACAGCCGCAGTCATTTACAGATTACACTTCTAGTTTTTTTTTTAAATTACATCCTGTGTGTATCTTTTGAGAAGTATCTTCTGGTTCTGAAAAATAATATAAGATAATCATTTTTACTATTAATAACTGGCTAATAATTATCTGCCACTTTTCTTACATCACTATTCTATTTATCATATATACAAGTAATATACACAGTATGTTTTGCGCCTTCTTAATACAAGTAATATTAAAACCTAAACATCATTAATGTTATAGTAATGCGAATAGAAACTCGACTACCTCTAATTCATCACTGTGCGCTAATTCGCTCTGTCTCTGTTCCTCTCTGCTGTCCTCCTCCTCTCCTTTCCATCTATCCTCTTGCACAGTGGAATATAAATATATTTTTATATAAAATTTGTATAATCTAAATGAGAAGATCACTTTAAATATATCTTTCATATAATCACAAAAGATACAAATATTTGTAACTATACAAGCAGGAGGTCTTGGACGGTATCATTCTGGTAGTATCTTTTTATTTTTAGTTTTATTTTTTTTTTAATATACGGCTACATCCGATTCGCATTTCACAGGCGGCGAATCGGCTCATCGCTGGATTGTGTGCGAACGAAGTAATACAGAATTTACTTTCGCATGTTGAATCACCGTGAATTGTTGTGCAACCACTGACCTGAGTAAATAACAATATTAAGCGTGCGCCTGGTATATACACGTCATGTAGAAACGATGCGTGCAGAATTTATCCCGTGAACAAAATTTTGATTTTGCCTTCCCACGCGTTTCTTTGTTCTCGTATAAAATTTGATTGTATGCAAATACAAAAAATTCTTAAGGCCTTTACGAAAATATTGCTATTACAGCGCAATTTATTTTTGACTTTTCGATTGACGAGGTTCGCGTAAAAACCACTTCATCGTCTGAAACGAAAGGCCCGATCGTAAGACACGAGAAGAAAAAAAATTAAAATCAATCGATCGCGAAATACGCGCGCAATAGTAAATACAATTCAAACGCATCATGCAAAAGTGTAACTAAACAAAGCCAGTTGAGAATGTACACGCGTCAAAATATGAAAATAAATTCCATATATAGATAATTTCACTCTCCCTCCGATTTATCTCTTTTTTTTAATTTCTTCAAAATTATAAGAAAAAAAATGAAAAAAAAATGAAACTTCGCGTTAACGTCGTGCAAAATAGAAAATTATAATTCCACCGGAGAGATGTTAAAGAAATTTTCTGGACAGTACAATTTTTTATACGTAGTCGAATATATATATTATAAGCGTATTTTACTCTTTGCCCCTAAATATTCATGTTAAAATTTGTCCGCAACACGTGCGTGTCACTAATGTTTGCGGAATATTCTTACATGGCATATAAGACTCCAAACTGCATTCATTATCGCACGCGTTCAAACTTATTCGAAATATTATAACTATTATTCTCGCGGTGTTGTGTGCAATAGTCGAATATATGTTCCGCTTTATCTCGGTAAGTAAGGATATTCGATTATAAGAATTTGTAGTGCCGACTAATAATGCGAACGTCACGCATATTCTTTCGCTCCGAAATAATACTAATTATTATCGACATTTAAAATCATAATCATGAACGGTAAACTCGATACTGTTTTCCCTTTTCCTGTCTCCTTCTTCACTTCGCATTCGACGTCGGCAATTTTTATCCTGGGAGATATATCAGATTTCTTCACTCTTTTCCAATTTAATTTCCATGGTGAACTCTGATACCCCCTAATTAATTCACTTCCATCTGCTGCCACTAACTTTTTGAAAAAAAAGGAACACTATATGTACTATATCCATTAATAAGCAAGATGGCTCTACCAACAGATGAATGTCTCTTAACTAATTAAAACTTATTAAAACTTATTTACAAAAGTAGACACTGTACAATTATCGTTCTAGTCGCGTTGTAGGTCTATCATAGCCTTCGAGTGCGAGTAGACCGGCTTTCGCAAGTAAAGACTGTGTATTGCAAGGACAACCCCGAAACAAATAACTCAAGACGGCAAAACGTTCAAAACGGCAAAGCAATAACTTAATGAAACGCACTTTCAAAATCCAATGATCCTAAATGAACGTTCGCGATCGACTATTGGCTGTCGATTATCTCCCATTGATTCGCAGTGGCAACGTCTTTCGCTCGGACAGAAAACTCACTCAAGTGAATGCCACTACATTAAAAACTATTTCTGGAATACTTTCTTTTCCCTGAGGTGCGGCATAACGCGCTATTATCGAACACTAAAAACATGTCTCAACCGACACAAGTCGAGACATATTCTTAATAATAAGATAGCACTGCGCTATCTATGCAATAACATCTTCACAGCGAGTTTACTATTACGGTATCTTCCGTACTGTCACATTCTCCAAGTTGCCGCTTAAACCCTAATTCGTTCTTACCTCTATAGGAATGTTATAACTACAGTTATAACTTCTTTGTACCATTGATTAGATGAAAGCACTCGCGTGTCGCTAGGAAAATTAGAATTCCCTCACTACAAGTGTCCGCGTACAGTAGTTCGTAAACTAATTCCGAAAAATTAGTTCGTAAACTAATTCCGTAATTTCTAAACTAATTTCGTAAACTTATCCCCGCAATGTCATCAATGGGCCCAGAAAATCGGCGAATTTTGTGCAACCTGGTTGTGCACAGGCCTGAGAGAACGGCAAAGTATTACGTAGTTGCCTGTAATTCCTAGTAATTCGCGCGCAAGTACACTGTAACCATAGAATAATATTTGCAGCGAGGTGTTAAGGGGGGAAATCCAATTAGAACGAGGAAAAATAAGCTATTTTCAAGAATTTTTTTGTAGGAGAAAGAATTTTTCTATATTTTTCAAACTTAAACATTTATTTATATATGTTTTGGACTGTCCATACGTATTTTTTTTTCCAAAAATATTTAAAAATGGCGGACATATGAAGCATCCCATTTGGCAGGTACGCGTGCGAGTTGCTCAGCTGCTGGACAAATGGCGTCCGTGATATTGATCCTATAACAGGCAGCGAAAAAATTCTTATTATTTATACCCATAATTCGTAATTGAACCTAAAAAAATTGAAAAAAGTCAAAAATTTTGAATATGAAACGCTTATGAAAATAAATTTCCATTTTTTGACGT
>NW_022639470.1:1743259-1753830 GCF_010583005.1 Odontomachus brunneus
AAAAAAAAAAATTCGATTTTTTGAAAGTTCTAATTGGATTTCCCCCCTTAACTCTCCTTCCTTTCTCACTCTCATTCTCTTTCACTCTCTTGTCACTTTATAAAAAGTGCGAGTTGCGATTTGATTATACCCTTATAAAATACCAATTCGCACGTTCCTTTCTTTTTATTCGATAAACGCTAATATGTCTTCGCTAGAGGAAAAATTATCACTGCTGGGCAGAGTGTTTGAGTCCAGTAGATCGAAATCTGACATGTAATCTATCGTGTCCTCATTGTCTGGCAAGAACTGTAACAAGAAGAAAAACACACAACGCGTCGTTAAAATTGACTAAAGTGATTGAAATGATGTGAAAATTACTACACCCTCACAACGAGACTGAGATTCCTATTCATAGAAGAATCGAGATGAATAATGATTTAGCAAGCATGTGTACTCACATTTAACTGCTCCCGACCAGTGCCTTCCCCGTCTGTGAAGGTGTCAACGAGGAAGTCGATATTTAGATTCGGCGGTATATACGCGGTGGTGTTGTTGCTTGGAACACTCGGCGGGCCGCTGTTGCCACCAAACGGAGTGTGAGATGTCGATTGCGAGGTGTGCGGCGTATGTGGAGTATGAGACATCTAAAACGTGTGCACAACACGTTAAAAGTCTATCGTATTGTCTATCGTATACTATGCCTTTGGCCGGTATTCAAAGTCCGATCTTATATTTAAGATCATCTTAAGTACTATTTTAAGATGTCATGAACCAATCACAGAGCCGTATTCGCATTTTAAGACATTACCCAGTAAGCAAATTGAGCGCAGACTGCGCGCAGATTGGCAGAAAATTTGATCAAAAACCCACAGCAAAACCATAGCCATCTGTATCTACATTAGGCTACGGTTTTGGCGACAGATCTTGCTGTCGGGCAATTGGTGCCAAATTTGCAGCAAAAACCGCGCAAAGCTTGCAGCGCAGCAAGGTTTGCGCGGTTTCTGCCGTCAAGTCGCTACAAGCTCTGCGCGGTTTTTGCTGCAAATCTGCAGCAATTATCCGACAACAAGCTCTGCCGCATATCTGGCGGCAATTTGGCAGCAAGATTTGATATAACAGATCCTGCATCAAGTTTGTTATCTATTTACCCTCAAAAGTTGATAGCAAGTTCTGCTCGAAATCTGTTCGCGCAGGTTTGGCTATCTGGGTACTTAAAACGATCTTGAAATAAGATTCGACTATCAATACCGGCTTTAGTATCATTCCGGAATGACTTTAGGAACGTCTTGAGCGTATCTAAGTCCTGAGGGGCGTTTCAAAATGTCCTAAGTATGTTCAGGATATCGTGAGGAAAGTTTTAATATATTACCGACATTGAAGAAGCAGATTTAACTGTTTTATCATAAAATAAGAAATGGGTAGATTTATCTTTTTTGCATATCGCTATGAGTATTTAAGAGGTTACAGGACAAGAATAAAAATGAGGTAAAATTTAGGAAGTTATAAAAAGTTTTAAATGAATATAAATTTTTTTTATATATGTCTATTGAGCTACTTAACAAAATCCCTATTAAAAATTAGATTTTATGGTAAATATTAATATTTCGATTCTGTTCTGCAGAAGAATAGAATAGAATATAGTTTGAACAATTTTTTTTCTTGGATTAAGAAAAAATAATTTTATAAGTTTATAATTTAATCTGTTAATATATATAATAAAGAGATGATAGATGCATCTTATTTTCAAATTTCTGTTGTTTATTTTTAAATGTTCTTAATCCTTATATTGCGAAAGTTATAACAGTTTAAAGTAAAATCTATTACTTTGCGCACGAAGCGCAAAAATCATGCAACGTAATTCGGTTGGTTGTCAAAATGTTGAAACGTCCAGAACACATCCTGGATATTCTCAGGACACTTCATGGTGTCTGAGTACTAATATTAGTATCGTAAAGAACCATACCTGTTCGTTGATTAACTTCTCTATAACATTGAGAGTATCCAACGTATTAACGGACTCGTTCAAGTGCGAGAGAGGATCCGTGCCGCCGACGTAATCGTTACTACCGGAGGTGTTCGTCGCCGAGTTGATCTCGTACGTTCCGCCCGAAGTGTTTCGATGGTTCATGTTGCTCATCATTGATCCGCTCACGATGCTGCTCATGTCGGGTGGTATGTAAGGACTCATGGCTTGATTCATCTCCCAGTTGTTCATGGTCGGCATATTCATGCTGCCCGGCGACATCGTCTTGGCCGTCGTTCTCTTGTACTCATTCTCCTCCTCGGACTTGATACCGGCTAAGCTGCTCTTCGCGGCTTTCCAAGCAGCTTGCGAGTCTATCGTTACTTCGTCGACCTCCGCGGAATTCAATGTATTTAAAATCCCCCATATATACTGATCAACTTCCAAGCCTTCCAATTGTGCGGGTTTCCTGCAAGATACACCACGATTTATCTTTTCCTTCGATTCTTCTCCCTTTCATTCTTTCTCAATTTGACTAACAAAGGAAACTTTCCGACGCAAAGATTTTTTATTATATCATCCAATTTAATCGTACTTACGAGCACACCGGACACTTCCAAGAGTCTCGTTCGCAATTTAACTGCAAATACGACTCCAGATCGAAGCATTGCACATGCATGCAATATTTCCCCCTAGCTGGTTGTATGATGCGTTTAAATGTGATAGGACATTTTAAAGATACCTACAAGCAAGAAAATAGTTAAGAATGTAACGAGAGTGATATCTTACGCTTGAACTTTAGAATCAAAGAGCTGCTATAACCAAAGAGAGCTATGAAATATCTCTACAAATATTACTTTTAGTACTGTTTGCCCCACTCCATTACTCTCCGACTGTATGACATTGGTCGAAATTATACTATTGAAATTTTGTTTGATTATACTATTGAAATTGTATTTGATTTTATTTATGCAATGTTCTGTCGCCAGGAGCCTCTCAAGTAGTAATTTCTCAAGTATACTTCGCACAGTGGGCCGACGAACCATTTGGAGGGCGAGTCGATGCGACTATATGGAACATTCATCATAAAAATAAAATTGCAGATAAAGAAAAAAAAAGAAAAAATGTTAGGAAATACATGCACGCGTATACATAACCGCATACAACATACGGCAAAAAATTGCTTTGCGCACAAAGAATGAATTAAATCGAACGTTAACAAAGAGAATTCACTCTCAAACACCACATCGAGGCTTCGTTCGTGAAGAGAGCATATATCTTTTAATTGCGAATTATAACGCCATTCCGTCTAATTATTGATATCAATGAACTTACACAACAGCATGTGAGCGCAGTAATCTGTATTGTGTTCCTTCCTATTCGACAGACTTCCTTCAAGTAAAGAGGCTTGTGGCTAGTTTTGTTCTCTCCGCGATCGATGATGAAAGGTTTCTCGTTAACCCAGATCAGTATATTCGCTGGCCAATTCGTACTCTTCTGCTTGTCCTGGTAGTGGAAACACTTGAGCTGCAGCTCTATATCGGATTGCCTCATCAGTGTCTGGTGCACCGTAGGCTTAAGTTTGAACGTTTTTTTGTAAATGATCTGATTGTGGTTTAGGTAAATAAGGTGAAAAGAAATGACGTTTTTCATATGGAATGTCATTCTTATTTCGTCACCTGGAATAGGGAACCATCAATTAACACAAAACAAAACGACGTCACATAAATATAAAAATTATGATTTCATTATTTATTATTTAATAATAATAATAAAGAAATTATATAAATAAATAAATAATAGTTTATTATTTTTGATTATTCATTTTTCCGAATTTCTTGAATTTTCTAAATTTTTAGTCTCTTTTTTTACGATTATATAGATATTTGAAATAACCAATAGTATTGCAATATTTGGTACGCGCAAGGGTTATTCTCAATTGGAAGAAATTTCTCATAAAGGAATGATCAACCTTTGATAACCAAGGTACTTGGCTAAATTTTTAATGTATTATAGTAATACATTGCTTCTAGCAAATAAAACTCGTGCCAATGCGCAAAAGTTTACAATAAACCGTAGTTTAAAGTTTACTGTGCGTATAGTATATATACTGCTTTAATAGAAGCGAAGTTACCGAACGTAGCTGAACAAGTATGGCGGTCGGCCAGAATGGTTGGACATTATGCGTCCAATCCCTGCCTTCTCCAACCGTTTTTCTATCTCGCTGTTTTTTCTTAAGAGTGCAATCAAATAAATAACAAAAAGTATTTCGAAATTATTAAAATTCATACACTTTTCAAACAACTATTGTAGAAAAAGTAATGATTCGCTTTTCAATGAAAAAATAAAATATCTTTTATCTGTAAAGAATTACATTCCCATGTCATTAAATTAGAGATATTTCCTTTATATTGCTATATATATCTTCCATGTTGTATCTTCACTTTTGTATTATAATGTCGTATGCTATCTAAAGCTTGTTACATGCTATCAGTTGTCACTCGACAACTGATGTTCGACTATACTCGCTTCTTGACTTTCGCTTCTCTGGAGTGGTATATCATGCACCAGGATAAATTTTACATTACGATTTCTCCTAAACTTTTGTGCATTGGCACGAGTTATATTAGCGTTAGAGAGAGAATATTATTAGAACATAGAACATTCATCTAGGATGTCTTAAGCCTAATCTACAAGGTGCTCTTTGCTTTCTGTTTCTTGTTCTCTGTCTTTTTTTAGTTTAAGGCTTAAGTTGTGAGTCAGAAAGAGATAAAGAAAAAAAAACAGGAAGCAAATAACACACTGTAGATCAAGCTTTAAGGTTGATCATTGCTCTTGTCGTTAGTCTGACACTCACTCTGTATGTTAACCGGCGACTTCATGTCGTTGAAGCTCGGGTTGCGATTAGGATTTGGACTGCTGATAGCGGGCGTCAGCGGCGGCGTCAGGTTGCCGGGTATGGGTCTGTGCTGATAGCTCACGTTGCCGCCACTCGTCGACTTCATCGACACCGCCACGTCCTGCTGGTATTGGCTGGTTGCCACGGTGCCAGCGGACGCGGCGCCACAGGTCCCGGTAGCGCTACCACCGTCACCGCCGCCTCCGTATCCCGCGTTCGGCTCTTGATGACCTACGAATTGATTGCCGACCGTTCCCGTGCTCGTTGGCCCCATGCTGACGGGTACGTCAGCGTTGCTGTAATATTGGTTCGTGGCGACCGTCGCTGCTACCTGCGACGCGGCGTTGTAAGATGGTGTCGTCTCCCTCATATGCGACCTCCGTATCGTTGTGTTAGGCCCGAAAAGCGCCGCCATGGCCTCGGCGATGGCGGCCTTAGGAGTGCGCTGCGTAGGCTGCTGATACTGCGGCTGAAAGTTTGGATATGCACCGCTAGGATAGTTGTTTGAGTACTGCGATGTCGTCATGTTGTTGAAGCCACCCGGCTGCATTACCGCCAGACTCTGGCCGGGGTGCGATGAAACCTGCTGTCGGTTCTGCCACATATGTGTGGCAACGTTAGGGTAAGGCGCTATTCTTTGATTCTTCATACCTCTGGTACGACTGAGCCTGGGAAGCAACGACATTTATCATGGTTCAAAATTGAAACGAAGGTTATCAAAAAATCAAACAAAATTAAAAATCTTCCAAGGACAAAAAGCCAATATGCAGTTATTATGTGCTATAATTAAAAGATACATAACAGTGTTTTACATAAAACGTTTCGATTAATGTGGACTTTTTCAATCAAAATTGTTACAAAACGTATGAACGTCGCAGTATAGTGAATATTATCGTATTACGTAGCTGTAATAGTTGTGTTCCACCAAAATCTCAAGTTTATTGTTTCAATGTTTAATAAAATAAGTAAGAAAATATAAAACATCAAAAAACGCCGTAAAACACATTCATACGATGGTGGAGTATGTAATATAATTGTCTTACCAAAGAGAAGAAAGATTAAAAAAGAGAGTTCCAGCACAGTCCAAAACAGTCCAGCAGTCAGAATACAATAATCACACATACTAGACATAGAGAAACGGCTGAAGTGCGACAGTGAATTCAAAGTGAAAACTTATAAACAAGATTGAGAAGTAAGAGGAGCGAAATACGAAACACAGAAAGTAGAATAAACATCAAGACAGCCTATCACGGATCGTATCAAGAAGCGGGAAGTAAATATTGTTCAATGCGTCAATATCAGATTGAAGATTCAAGCCATTGCTCTGATTTTTTTATATATATTACCTCGCAGATGAGACATTTAAGGTAATTCCGTTCAACATCTAGATTCACACTGTCCCAATCAAAATCGTGGCTAAACTGTAATCTATGGTCCGTGATAGGAGAAGGTTGTGTAGTGGTGCGTGAAATGTGAGTATGATGTTCTTTTATACAAGTATGCAGCTGTCTTTTTGTCTGGCCAACATATGATGCATCACAATTGAGACAATTGATTTTATAAACCACGTGTGTTCGTTCTTGAGTACTCAAACAGTCCTTTAGACATAGAATAAACCGGTCAAGTCTGTTTTTGATTCTTGTCTCTCTCTGTCTCTCCCTGTTTCTCCCTCTCCCTGGCTGTCTCTCCCTGTCTCTCCCTTTCCCTGGCTGTCTCTGCTTCTTCCTGTCTCTCCCTGGCTAACTTTCCTTTTCTTTAACTTCTTTACATATCCCTTTCTTGTTCTCTTGGTTTTTTACTGTTTCGTCCTTTTATTGATTCCCCTTTTATTCATGTCTCTCTCTGTCTCTCCCTGTCTCTCCCTCTCCCTGGCTGTCTCTGCTACTTCCTGTCTCTCCCTGGCTAACTTTCCTTTTCTTTAACTTCTTTACATATCCCTTTCTTGTTCTCTTGGTTTTATACTGTTTTGCTCTTTTATTGATTCCCCTTTTATTTATGTCTCTCTCTGTCTCTCCCTGTCCCTTCCTGTCTCTCCCTGGCTGTCTCTCCCTGTCTCTTCCTCTCCCTGGCTGTCTCTCCCTGTCTCTTCCTCTCCCTGGCTGTCTCTGCTTCTTCCTGTCTTTCCCTAGCTAACTTTTCTATTCTTTAACTTCTTTACATATTCCTTTCTTGTTCTCTTGGTTTTTTACTGTTTTGTCCTTTTATTGATTCCCTTTTTATTCATGTCTCTCTGTCTCTTCCTGTCCCTTCCTGTCTCTCCCTGTCTCTCCCTCTCCGTGTCTCTCTCTATCATAGCAATTGCCTGGCTGGGTCCGAACCGAGGTATCGGAGCGGATAATCTATCCCGATTCGCGCTGACTAGAGAAAATATCTTTCAGCCCGGTTACCGCTCTTCGTTTCGTGACAGATTGTCAAAAGAGAATTAGTACGATTGTTGCGAAATTAACGTGTCGTGCGATCGTTGGTGGGCGGAAGGAGTCCGGTCATCAGCGAGGCGACCGTTACCGTTAACGCGCAGTTACGATCCGAGTCGCGTGAGCTCTCGTGATTGGTCCATGTCGTATATGGTTTCTATCGGTTATGGTCTCTAATGTAAAATCAGATCATGCATAATTACAATAAACCATCATTGTTAAAAGTTACACCTCTCGTACGCTATCTGTTTGGACAACCTATCGTATCGTAGAATGTTTTTCCCGAACCTGACTCACTCCCATCTCCGACTTAAATCACAAGTGAGCTACCGGACCCGTACCGATCTCGTTCCGCGATCTTTTACGTTGGAGTTAGTATTTCGTAACAATTATTTTGTAAGGTGGTGCGGCCTGCTCCGCACCTGGCGCCCAACTTTTTGAGTTTCGTGAGCGGAGCGAGGGAAGGTATTTTGCGGCAAGTGGAGGAAAAACTCGTCGCAAGTCATATGCCTAAATAAATGAATGAGAGAGAGAAAGAGAGATAGAGAGAGAAAGGAAGAGACAGGGAGAGAAGAGGTGAGATAGGCAGGGACAGGGAGAGTCACAGAGAGACACGAAGAAACAAGGAGAAACAAGAAGAGACAGGGAGAGACATATCTCTTCTGTATTTTTTCTTCGTAACCCAACCTATACGATTGTAGCTATTTGTCTGATTTGTTTGATAGGCGCAAACGACACAAAGCAAGCCGCAACTCACATAAAGTGAGCTAAGCGAGAGAACCAATCAGCATCGCGGAAAAGCGGCAACAATTAAATTTCTTACATGCCTTTTTCAGAGAGAATTATTTCTAGTATAAACAACAATTGCAAGATTTAATAACACAATAATATAAGGAAAACGATAACAGATCGATTATATTATCATACATGGAGAAAAGATTTGATTGAATTAACTAAATATTTGGTCGAAAATGAACGGTCTTGAAATTCCGATTGAAGCCGAATTCTATTTAAGTCAACCAAAAATCTTGTTAACTTAAACAGAATTCGGGATTCCTTTTTTTATTAATTATTTTTAAATGTTGCGAAAAATACTACCTCAGCCAAGACTCGAACCTGAAACTTCCCCGCTATTCGGACGGGACCTTCACTAATTCAGCCACTGAGGCATTTAAAACTAATTAATTTAATAAACATTTAAAAGTAATTAATAAAAAAAAGGAATCAAATACTCAGGAGTATTGGGTTTGGGAATAAAATATTCGCGTCAATACTGGGATACAATATCGGTCTAAGTAAGGAAGATTGATTCGCCGCGTACGATTACCGAAAGAAAATTTCGGACGTACGTCTGACACGCTTGACAATTTATCCTTCTACAATAAACTTTAGTATTACACGAATGTAATATTGAATAAAGATAACACTACTACATCCGTGTTTACTCCTTAAGCCTTAGTATCTTTGTTAGTTATTTGAATAATATAAAGGAGCTTTATATATAATTTAGTTCATATATAATTTAATGTTATAATGTTACTATATACGCAATTTTCACTGCCCTTAACCTTCCACAAAACTCGATTATTCCAAAGGAAGTAGAAATGAAGGAGAAGAGTGAATATATGTTGAAAAAATAGGAAATGAAAAAGAATTTAAAATAGAAGAAGAAATATTAAATTTTCATGATATATATGAGATCCATAATTTTTCCATAATTGGAAGTATATATCTAATAGTTGTATTTGTCCTGTTGTACTGGCTGGAATTGTTAGGAAAACAATATCTGTCGTAGAGTCTTGTCTAGTTTCCGCAATTATATTGGGACACACAATGTCCAATCCAAGAATTTAATAATAACTCTGATAGCAAAATGTCAGCAATATGCCGACAAATTGCTGGCAAAATCAATCATAGGATTGCAGCAAATTTGCAGCAGGTATACTACCATTATGCTGGCATTATGTCGGCAAAGCATGCCAAAATTACTCGAGGGCAGAGTGCTGCAAAAACCGAACAAGACGTGTCGAGCAATGTGTAACGACAAATTTGCAGCAAATAGCGAGCAAGACGTGCCGAGCAAGGCGTGATGGCAAATGTACGGCAAAAATTGAGCAAGATGTGCCGGCTATAAACAGGCCAAAACTACCCGAGTAGAATTTGCACCTTATGAGAATCTAGTCATTATATAATAAAGTTGTATCCAACAGACACATACACATAGTTATTAGCTAGTGTAACTAGACAGTGATGAACCAATAATGTAACGCTTTTGCGAATAGCTATATGCAATATATTAACTAATGATAAGATAAAAGAAACAACATAATTATGGTAAAAAACCAAACTAGTTACTAGGCAATATCACTTTTCCTAATGAGGATATAACATAAGTTACCTAATAGTTAGACAAAAAAATATAACTAGTGATGTAGTTTATTTTCTGCATCAGGCATATCTCATCATCAGTAGATAGACTGTCCTAGTTAAAATTTTTAGTTCTATGAAATGCTATTTGTGTCTTTTAGAGATGACACCAGTGGCTTTTATTATTGAACTCTTCCTAATCATGTAGAACGTAAGTATCTCAGTGTATATTGTCTTGGAAAAAATTCCTTGCTCACATTGGATTTGAACTCGAGATCTTTGGTTCTTCAAGTCTGTCGTCCTATATGTTACTCCACTTCAACTTCACTAACAAACGTGTTTCGTACGTATATTGGGTCATTTGTGTCGGCATGGGGACGAATGTAGGAGGTGTTGGATATAAAGTTTGGATTATTTGAATTACGTACATTATATATATATATAAATGACTTATCCATCACACATTTAAATCGTCGCATACAGTGTAAGAATACAGCACAATTTGGAAATCTTGTAAAAAAATATTGAAATTGCTGAAAGATGTAAGCTATTGTAAAATAAATATTGTGCAGTAGAGAATATATTTAGATCATCTGTTTCAAATAGAATTATAACTGACTGATTGTGAAACACAAATATGAAAGGAAAAACTTATGCATATTTTAATAACGATTATTGCAGCGGGAATGAGAAAGAAGTTGATTAAACAAACTGTAAAAACAAGTAAAAAAGGAAAACGCGGGATTACAAATAAATAAAATGGTAAGAAGAAATTACGTAACTGAAGAAAAATAACGTAACAGTATACAGGGTGAGTCATTTTAGTCTATGGATCCGAATATCTTCCAAATTACGGTATCTACAAAAAAATGGTTTAGATAAAAGTTGACCAGGACAGAGGGGGTCATTCAATTGTACCATTGGTTTTGACCTTGAGGTCAATTTT
>NW_022639470.1:1755721-1755868 GCF_010583005.1 Odontomachus brunneus
TTTTTTTGTATTTAATGACCGGAACTATTGAAAATTGTTGCAAAGAGCTCTAGAACTTTTCAAGAGAGTATCGGAACTGCAAAAAAAGTGGCACATTTTGAAATATGGTGCTAAGTCTTGGC
The DNA here is from genome assembly GCF_010583005.1 of Odontomachus brunneus. Classification (NCBI taxonomy): domain Eukaryota; kingdom Metazoa; phylum Arthropoda; class Insecta; order Hymenoptera; family Formicidae; genus Odontomachus; species Odontomachus brunneus. The sequence continues at coordinate 1,755,844 of NW_022639470.1, forward strand.
ACACCATATTTCAAAATGTGCCATT
>NW_022639470.1:1757580-1758070 GCF_010583005.1 Odontomachus brunneus
CAACTGTGCAGGCGCGAGAATCCGTATGTGATACTATGACGGATCTAACATTATGGGGGTGATCCTGGGATGTTGGTAAAATATTTTCAAGGTACTGGATGTGCTACAGAGTCACACAAACACGCGTTGTCACCCCGGAAACGATACAGAACGAAATAAGCATATCTAAGCTAATTTTCGAAAATAGACTTTTTCAAAGGCGAATGTTTCTTTAGAAAACCCTAAAAAACTATCCGAAATAGTGCTCTCTACGCTAACGCGAAATAACTTATAACCTACCATAACCCAGCCTACCTTCGGCCTATGCGAAGAATACGTACAACTATGCAAGCGCGAGAATCCGTATGTGCTACTATAACGGATCTAACGTTATGGGGGTGATTCTGAAATGTTGGTAAAATATTTTCAAGGTATTGGGCGTGCTACAGAGTCACACAAACACGCGTTGTCACCCCGGAAACGATACATAACGAAATAAGCGTATCTGAGC
>NW_022639470.1:1758607-1758850 GCF_010583005.1 Odontomachus brunneus
ATCTAACGTTATGGGGGTGATTCTGGGATGTTGGTAAAATATTTTCAAGAAATTGGGTGTGCTACAGAGTCACATAAACACGCGTTGTCACCCTGGAAACTATACAGAACGAAATAAGGATATCTGAGCTAATTTTCGAAAATGGACCTTTTCAAAGGCCAATGTTTCTTTAGAAAACCCTAAAAAACTATCCGAAATAGTGCTCTCTACGCTAACGCGAAATAACTTATAACCTACCATAAC
>NW_022639470.1:1759157-1759226 GCF_010583005.1 Odontomachus brunneus
GTGCTACTATGACGGATCTAACGTTATGGGGATGATTCTGGGATGTTGGTAAAATGTTTTCAAGGTACT
>NW_022639470.1:1759389-1761529 GCF_010583005.1 Odontomachus brunneus
ATAACATAGCCTACTTTCGGCCTATCCGCAGAATAAGTACCACTGTGCATGAGCGAGAATCCGTATGTGCTACTATGGCAAATCTAACGTTATGGGGGTGATTTTGGGATGTTGGAAAAATATTTTCAAGGTACTGGGTGTGCTACAGAGTTACACAAACACCCGTTGTCAGCCCGGAATCGATACAGAACGAAATAAGCATATCTGACGTAATTTTCGAAAATAGACCTTTTCAAGTGCGAATGTTTCTTTAAAAAACACTAAAAAACTATCCGAAATAGTGCTCTCTACGCTAACGCGAAATAACTTATAAGCTACCATAACATAGCCTACTTTCAGCCTAGGCGTTGAATAAGTACCACTGTGCATGCGAGAGAATCCGTATGTGCTACTATGGCAAATCTAACGTTATGGGGATGATTTTGGGATGTTGGAAAAATATTTTCAAAGTACTGGGTGTGCTACAGAGTCACACAAACACCCGTCGTTACCCCGGAAACGATACAGAACGAAATAAGCATATCTGACCTAATTTTCGAAAATAGACATTTTCAAAGGCGAATGTTTCTTTAGAAAACTCTAAAAAATTATCCGAAATGGTACGCGCTACACTAACGCGAAATAACTTATAACCTACCCACCCTTTGTCACCCCGGAAACGATACAGAACGAAATAAGCGTGTTTGACGTAATTTTCGAAAATAGACATTTTCAAAGGCGAATGTTTCTTTAAAAAACCCTAAAAAACTATCTTAGATTGTGCTCTCTACGCTAACACGAAATAACTTATAACCTACCAATACATAGCCGATTTTCGACCAATGCGCAGAATAAGAACCACTGCGCATGCGCGAGAATCTGAATGTACTACTATGACGGATCTAATATTATGGGGCGATTTGGTGATATTGGAAAATTATTTTCAAGAAACTGCGAGTGTTGCTGAGGGAGCAGTGTGACGCAAGCACAAGTTATTACCTAGGATATGATACATAACGAAATAAGCACATCTGACGTAATTTTCGAAAATATATATTTTCTACCGCGAATGGTTCTTTAAAAACCCTAAAAAACAATCCCAGTTTATGCTCAATACGGTAGGGCGATATAACCTATAACCTACAATAACATGGCCGACTTTTGGCCCATAGGACCATCGCGCATACGCGAGAACACAAATATACTGCTACTACGATGGATTTAATGTTATGGGCGCGATTTTGGGATATTGGAAAATTATTTCCAATATACTGGGGGTGCTACTGAGATAGCAAAGTGATACAAACACTCGTTGTCATCCAGGACACGATATAGAATAAAATACGCGTATCTAATGTAATTTTCGAAAATAAACATTTTTGGAGGGCGAGTGTTAGTTTGAAAAACTCTAAAGATCTATCCGAAAAGGTGCTTTACGTTTTAATTCTGCGTGACCTAACCTGTAGTAATATGACTGACTTTTGGCCAATGCGCGTGATAGATACCACTGCGCATGCGTCAGAATCCGTATATACTATTATGGATTTAATGTTGTATGCGCAACTTTGGGATCAAGGAAAATTATTTTCAAGATCCTGGGCGTGTTACTGACGTAGTAAAATGACATTAACGCACATTGTCATCCAAGGAACAATGCAGCGCTAAATATGCCCCCTTCGAATATGTATCTTTGTTAACGCGAACATTTCTTAAAGAATTTTGAAAAAATATTTCCAGGTTTAACTAACTCGACTTAATAATTTTGCGGAAACATAAAGCACACTGGTTTGAATCTGTACTTAATAATTTAGCGGAAACACGACACTCTGGTTTAATTTTGGCTTAATAATTTAGGTGAGCCTTATGACACATCGATTCGAATTTCGGCTTAATGATTTAGCGGAATCTCAAATCACTCGGGTCCGAATCTTGGCTTAATAATTTAACGAAATATCGATTCATTTCGGATTCTCGGCTTAATAATTTAATTTATTGTCTTTAATTTGTCGAAATTTAATTTGTCGTCAGTTCAAGAACAAACACGTATGCATAAAAAATATCTCCGTGAGGATAGTATATCGTATATAATACGACATAAGAAGTTATAAGATATATTAATCAAATAATGTACATAGGGCGTGTACATATTAATCAAATAATG
>NW_022639470.1:1763709-1763813 GCF_010583005.1 Odontomachus brunneus
GAATTGAATGAAGGATTTGAATGAAGAAGATTGAAGGATTAAATAAAAGAAAAACGCGATATTTTTTACGCTGGAAGAATTCTTCGGAATGCATTCACACTTAA
>NW_022639470.1:1763823-1764015 GCF_010583005.1 Odontomachus brunneus
CCGATCAGGGTAGCCACATTCTGCATTTGTTTCTGGAACAGAAAAATGCCATTTCGTCGATTAGTTTCGTGCATTGGTTTGAATGAAGAAAGAACGAAGAATTGAATGAAGGATTTGAATGAAGAAGATTGAAGGATTAAATAAAAGAAAAACGCGATATTTTTTACGCTGGAAGAATTCTTCGGAATGCAT
>NW_022639470.1:1765414-1765691 GCF_010583005.1 Odontomachus brunneus
TATATATATATATAATCTGAATATTCCGACGTTGTGAAATGTGCGATAAGATTACGGTGACATCTCAAAAAATATTTGTGAACTAATTTTTCGCTCTACTTTATCATAATTGTCGGTATACCTAACCGCATGTCCTCATAAACTTTTCTGCAAACTTTTCGTATCTTTTTTAGCATCAAAACTAAATTTTGAAAGTGTAGTAGTGATCTTTGAATTTTTTCTAATTGGAGCATTCACAGTTTCAGTATGTACAACCTGCAGAATGTTCATATTAAGT
>NW_022639470.1:1765701-1765962 GCF_010583005.1 Odontomachus brunneus
TATCTAAACTTATTGCGCGGCGGGCCATACAACTGACGGTCGCGGCTGTCAGTCTTAGGAGCGTTGAAATTATAAATAGCGCATCTATGTAAAAGGTGTGTTGAATAAAATTTGTTTCCAAGAGACATCACACCTATATGATAACAACTGTGCATTATCGTTTTCGTCTGATATTTCGGCGCAGATAGAAAGAAGTAATCTTTGCAGAAGTATTCGATGTCATGATAATAACTGTTCCTTATCGTTTCCATATAATATTGC
>NW_022639470.1:1765972-1798472 GCF_010583005.1 Odontomachus brunneus
GCATCAAAACTAAATTTTGAAAGTGTAGTAGTGATCTTTGAATTTTTTCTAATTGGAGCATTCACAGTTTCAGTATGTACAACCTGCAGAATGTTCATATTAAGTAAATATTGCACTAACTGACAGCTCAAAATTTAAATTTTTATAAATTTTTTTCGTTTTTGTTACATATTGAGCAATGCTCCAATTTATTTTTGCGTGTACTTTTGTTGTGTAAAAGCGCTTGTAATTCCGTACAAGCAACTAGACGTAAACTTTGCAGAAAATAGTCAATGTTTTTTTGCATATCCGTCATCCCCTTAAGCCAAGATTCGAGCCGAGGTGTTTCGAGTTTCCGATATTATTCATATTATTATAAACTACCAATTCCAATAAGATGAATTGTGGGGCAGATAGTGCCCTTTGTGTCACCTTGATATTGTGTCACCTTTAGTTATTGTCGAGAAATGCGCGAAAAATGTAATCGGTAGTAAAAAAGCTGTCAGCGACCCCTTATAGAAATATCATACTAAGAATCATTGATAATTACTTATTATCCAGTACAGTTTTAATACTGAAAAAAAGTAATTATCAATGATTCTTAGTATGATATTTCTATAAGGGACGTCGAAAAGTACGCACGTTTTCACGATTTATTTAACTAACTGTTATTAATAGTATTATTAGTATTATTGTGAATTCTGAATTCCAATAGGATAAATTATGGAGAACTTTGTTTTCTTTGCATCACATCAATATCTTTTGTGGTTGCCGAAAAATAAGCAAAAAATATTAGCGGCATGTTTAAGCTTGTATATTTATTGTTTTGTATTGTCCAGTTACCAAATATTTTTTCCTTGTAAAATTACGCAGAACGCAGCGCGAGAAAGACGAGATTGATGAGAGATGATCTAGTTTTGCGATATCGCCGCTAGCTCGCTTCGTGCTTACGTCGCGCGGTCCGCTCATCAATGATGAGACAAGAACAAAGCGATTGGACATCTGTCTTTTTCTAACTTACTATCATTGTGCGGAAGTACAACGGGCACAAACCAGGCGCATTTTATCGTTACTACCTAACGAACGTAGTAAAGGTGTACTTTGTTAGATGGCGCCTCGAAAATGCGCCTATGCGCCTCTGGCCATTGAAATCAGGCTGGTGGCCGCTCTCATGTTTCTCTCTGGTTATTAGATGTAACATTTGCAACAGAAAAAAGTAATAAGTGCAAATAACAAATATAAATAATTACACAGATATATAAATAATTTACACAGAAAAAATTTCAGTTCGGTTAACTGAATAAGAAACGAAAAACTCGTTGACGAGAATAATATTCCTATCACTATTTTCTATTACTATTACTGTGACGGAAAATATTCGTCTGAAAATTCAGCTGCATTAAAGTTGGGATAACTGAGAGCATTTGGTTGAGTAGAAATTTTCTACAGATATCTTTCTATTTCTACAATCGAGTTTCTCATCTGGTCCTCAAGTAACAAAAAATTCAGTTATATTAACAAAATTACTTTTTCCATGTATTTCCTATTTTACTACCAACTGATATTTCGGTGCACCGACGAGCGGTAACTTTAACAATACTCTTTGGATGCTATGTAGTGTACCGACAGTAGTAATTGCAGCTTACAAACCTCCCTCGCAGAGGGCAAGTGCAGCTCACTTCGCCCTTTCAGTCGATTGATACCAAATTGACTGTATCTTCTTGAAAAAAAAGAAGAAATTAGAAAATCGATAAGGTACTTTAGATATCGCGTACGAAGGCGGAAAAATTCTCTAATAGAAAAGCTTTCGATAGAAATTTCGGTGAAACTGCAGATTTCATGCATAACCCAACCTTCCCTTCTCGTGAACGTATTTTACCTCGCTTAATAATGCGCGTCGTTCTTTGTGCGTTAATTATTCGCGTGTAAATTCAAATCAAATTCGCGACACAAAACTCGATTTCTTCTATCGGATTCATTGCGGCGCAATTTGATTCAAAGATTAGTTTCAGACTTTCAGTTTTTCCGATTCGTAAAACATGTTACATGCGGACCACTTAACTTCGAAATACCGAGTGGGTGGAAGCGCGAGTGAGCTTTCGAAACAGTACGGGAGATACTTGAAGCTGCTAAAAAAGTCGACGTATCATCGATAAAGCTATCTCTCGCGCGGCCTCGTATAAATGTAAGTTATCGACGCGTTATAACGGCACACAGAGGAAAACCGCTTGCAGCGGCGCGCTTCGGCCCTCATTCCGCTCTGTTACGTCCCTCGGTCTATTCCGAAGCCGCGTAAAATTCGGGAGATCGACTGTAACGAAGGCCCGACGGTATAATAATGATATTCGGGAAAGAATTATTATAGAACTTGGCAGCGCACTCTTTGGAGTAACGAGGGGAAAAAAGGGCTTTTCTCCATAAGCCAGCTCGTACATCATCGGCGCGAATCCCTTCGGACGGTTATAGAACGAGAGAGGCAGCGATAACAAAGGCGCCTACGTCGAGCGATACTAGACGCTTTGTAAACAAACGAGTCTTCTAATATTAGACCGTATAATAAGATATATACACACACACACACATGTGTGTGTGTGTGTGTGTGCGCGTGTGTGTGTGTGTGTATAGACGTACCGTATATCTATGACCTCACTTGCCGTTTTATCGGAAGCCTATTATAAGCTTTAACGACTTGAAAATAACAAGCGCGCTAAGAATCTCCGAATATTTATAACTATATTGTGCCCTGTAGAGTTTGACTACTACATTGTCGGGACATCGTCGTACCGCCGATGTTGTTCCGTCGCGTCGCTCGTTCGTCCCCTTGTCTTTCTGCCGTTTTTACGAGTCAGGAAAGGGGATTATAACTTTTCCAATCCGTGTGTTCCTCTCTCAGCAATTTCATCCAGCGCGAGTGCACGCTACATATTTTCGCATCTCCGCGCGACGCGCAAAATCAATATCGCACGCCGGTTATGATATCGGAAATTATAATTGATTCGCGCTTTGGGCAAGCGGAACGCGGATTCGTCGCTGTGAACGTGGATATGTAAAAGTGGAGTTTTAATATGCACGTACGTAAGTACAAATCCTCTCCAGCTTTAAATCATCCATCGATTTTCTTAATAAAGCTAATTGAATTGCTTCGGGTATATTTTATTATGCGTCATTCTCTCTCTCTTTCCCTTTCTCTCTCTCTTTCTCTCGCGTGCGCACGCGCTCTGCCTTTCCGGTAGATAAAGCTGCGCGATCGTGATTTTTGAGCGACTGCAGAATGTAGGACGTTGTAATATAATTTTCCGTTCATTGCTCCATCGAAACGTACGCCATTACGGGCAGTAGGGTTTTATTCGAATTGCTGGCAGTCTCCCGGCACAGCGAGCACTGCGGCGCAGACATCTCAGCCGCTCGTTGTTGCTTCAGGAAACACCGTCTAAATGCAAATGATAACAGGAAATGATAAGAATCTCTGCCGCTCATCCACTGTTCTATCTAGCGCGCGGCGATTCCTCCCGCTCGCGCGCAATTGTAAAGGGACATCCTTTAAACGTGTTCGACGTGTTATTCTTCGATAGTATTATCGCAAAACTCACACGGCCCGATCGCCCGTCGTGTCCCGTCGTGTCCCGTGTATTGCCGTGAATACACAGAACTGTGGTATAAAGCGCTCCAAGGAGGAGAGAGGCTTTACATGAGTTGTTATTTTTACCACCCACGATGTTTTCATATTTCGCCCAAGGCTCGCTAATTTTACTCCTGCACTCCCATCGTGCACATTTTCCATGCGTCCGTGTGCCCGTGTGACCACTCCCCGTGCAACTTCTTCGCAACTCTTTAGGATCGGCTAATTAGGTGGTCCTTCTTTTTCCTTTGCCGTTCTTCTTTTTTTCCCTTGCCGGCATCGTGGAAGAGAGAATCGCGACTCGTCAAAGTAGTTAGATTATCACGAGCGGCTTCCGAGAGATTCGTGACATTGCCTCTCTGGCAACGCGAAAAGTTTTTAATTGAATGAAAGCAAACCCGTTATCGTCATTATGAATACCAAGCAGGATATTGGACTATTCGAAACGAAGCATTCGGTACGCTTAGTGTTCCATTTTTCTCGACGCAACGAGATCTCCTAAAAATCGAGCGGGATACGGACTTTGTATAGTTTTTTTACGGCTTATTTTATATATATATATATATATATATATATATATATATATATATATATATATATATATATATATATATTTTAGGGGAACCATTTTATTTTTCCTCTTTGCGGAGCTGCGAAAATATCGTAACAAAGTGATTGCATCTTCCATTGTGTACTCTCCGCCATTCAGTTTACTTTAGCGATGCTTTATTTGAATTTATTGCGCGCGATACCTGGCCCTGGATATTCATCATTCGCGTCACTCCTGTGACTTGATGACTCCGCGACCGCTCGCTCTTCATTTCATAGGTCTCATATCCGTTCACTTTCCCGTGATAATCAATTGCCGGTGCGGCGGCAGCAAATACGACAGTCACAAAGGTACGACGTTTGTACGCGACTTAACTTCGTCCGGTGTACAAACCGCCTCACCCTTTTTGCCTCGTTTGCGAAAACACAACCCCTCGCGTATTCGAAAGATATCTTCGGCCAAATCGTAACTGTTCCTCTTGCAGCACCCGAGGGATAAATTGTTCGACCTCGTTCTTCAGCCCTCTGGCCGACTGTGTTGCCAAATGTGAATTGCTCGCGCTTCCGATTTACATCTGTACCATCTCTTGCTCCGAATGGAAAAACTCTTTTGATACGTTTCAACTGGCCAATAACTAAGTTACTGAACTGTTAACGAAAGATAATAATAACTAGTACGTGAAAAATTTGTTACGACAAAATGAAGCAGAAAGAAATCCAACATTAGTTGCTAAACAAAAGAGGTGACAATCAAGAGATTCAAGGTTCAAGAGATAACAATCAGCATATCTCTTTTTCTCTCTATCTCTCTTTGGGTAAAATACATTAAAACGCGTTGTGTAAATGTAGTCATTCAACGTATGGATTAATTAAAAAGAGTGGTATCGCAGCGCACAAAATGGTCGAAAAAATAAAAAAAATTTTTTTACACTTACGCTCGCGTGTGCGCGCAGGGAGAGATGATTAAAATTGAAAATCGCGCTGGTGGTTTTTCCGGAGGCGCTGCCCCGCAACGGGTTTAAATACGAAGTCATTAAAAATATGGCCATGAGGAGGATGGTATTAACGGCGTGTTGGAAGAGCGATACGGATCGCGCAAAACCAAATTACTCCGTGCGTTACGAGATAACTCCGCGCTTACGAATAACGGCTTGTCAACGTGCAAAACAACTTGATATGAGAATACATTGTCACAGAGGACACGCGGCAAACACGTGCAGGGACAATTGTGGGTGGAAGAACGAAAGCGAAAACTTTCAAACGCATCGCTGCAATCAACTCCGCGCATTTGGCGAAATATAAATTAACTTTCTTAAATAGCGCAGCCCGATACAGCTTAATGGCGAAACCGCCGTTAAACCCACGGGATTGTTTATCGCGTTGCATTGTGCACGAATACCTAGAGACTTTTATCGTTGAATGCGAAAAATGCGAACGAATGTCACCTGAGAAACGAGGTCGACGTCTACTTTTTATAATCCTTTTATATCCGCTTTTGGTATAACGGCAACAGGCGTGTTAATTAACCGCTTGTACTTTACACAAACTCGTGCTTTCACAGTTTCTTTTTTTCACTGGACGAAAGGCTAGGTAAAGAGGGTTCTTAAACCGCTTTTCTTTTAAGAGGAGCGTAATGAAGCACGCTGCGGAACGAAGAAAATAGCACGTATTCTCTATATAAATCGAAAGCGGTAATTTTCGCTATTAAGCCGAGGCACCGGCCTTCACTCGCATAGAAACGATCAAGTAAGTGAAACTCATTTGATTCCCGTCATTCATTCGCAGATCCTAGTTAAAGAAAAAAAAAAGGAAATGTTAAATGGAATATAACATCACGAGCATATGATTTTGTTAATGTCTTCAATTATATTTGGATTACTACATCGTTTCCAACCAACCCACACAAAGCGAGAAATAATGGCTGATAGAGTTTAATGTGTACTTTATTCATTTGTGTCCTCTTTCTCTATCACGGCTAATTGTCATTGTTCTTCGCTGATAACACGCGCGGACAGGAAGTAATGCATTACGCATCAGTCAAACCGTTTGCCATTTGAGAAGGCCTTATGTAAAAGCCCGCAATACTCCGTCTCATTCAAATTCCTGTCAGGATATAAAAGTTACAGGTATTACCGTCACTTTGTCCCCGCGCTATGTTGCCCGGTAAATGCGGCGGTGTGCGTTTTCGGTGGGAGGCCGGCGTGACGACATGGCGTAGGTGGTGTTCACGTTTTAAGACGATCGTAAACGGCGTGTAACAGCAGCTACGGGGATGCATCCACTCGCCCTCTTAGCGCGTCCTCCCGTTTTACACGGCGAGACCGGGAAAGACAAAGGTAAGGACGCGGGCAGCGGGCCGTAAGACGGGGATTGCAGAAGACAAAGACGAGGAAACGGAGAGAGACACACGGGTGGAGCGAACTATGGCGTCTTAGATGGCAGATAGCGGTTTTATGGAAATTCTTCGCGGTCGAGAGCATGCCTAATGCTCTGAATAATATTCCGCAACCTAGCTCGCGAGGTCGTATAAAATAGGCGGCTTCAGGACCCCCACGTGGTAATTGATGATCTTTTTATTCTGCCTGCACGATGCACCTTATTACACCGGTGCGCCGCCACCAACCCTTCCCTCCCACAACCCCCGGTACCTTTCGGCCGGATTGCAGCAGCCTCAGCTTTATTTCTCTGCGCTGCTTATTTATCTCCCGCCCGCCATTATTCCTTGCGGACCAGCTCCGCCTGTATATTAGTAACGACAGTAGACACGCTGGAGTAGGTCGTATTTTGAATTTTCCCGACGTCATATCGCGCGCCGTCTCCAGGATTTATATCGCAGTGCACAAGTGGATTATTAAACGCATCCCTTATTTCGCGGCATGATTAATGCTCTGCGTATGCCGCGTGGTTATATGAAGGCTGTGTATCACACGCAAACCCGATAAGTACACACGACGAGAAACGTTAATCGCGCGATATTATCGTGATTTAATGTAGATATAATATAATATCGAACACTAGTGATATAATGCCGGGCAATAATGTCTGTAAACTTTATCGAGTTAGATGTCATGTGATGGTAGCAATTTGGCCAAATAAAATTGCAGAAAATTGATTCTATTGTATTAAATTGGCTGAATAACAGCGGTCCAATTTGACATTTGATTTGACCTTCCCCTGTATGCTCAACATTTCACACCGTGTCGATAGCCTTGGATTACGTCGAGTCCTGAGTTGCCACCCTGTATAAAACATCCCGACGACGCGACAAGCGGTTTGATTTCGCGATTACGATTTATCGCGAATTGGATTTATTACGAGCGCAAAGCAAACGGTACGGATGTCGTTCGATTTCAAGCTGCCTTTTCTGGCGAACCGCCGTGCCGCGCCGCGTCGCGCCGCGCGTTCTGATTCGCGAAACAAGCGTCTCGGATCGGAGCACCCCTCGTGCCGCGGGCATTCCTACTACCGTCGAGAGAGATCCGTTTCCCCCTCGTATTTGCTTGAACGTGTCTCCCTTGCTCTTTGCGTGCGCGAACGGTCCTCGAGCACGGAAAGTTTTATTATTGCCCGGAGGGTATCACCGCCAGGCAGTAGACATAAAGGATCCTTTCTATATATCCGCGGTCGCGCAGAGAGTAAGATTTTGCTAATGTGCTTACTCGTCTGCGTTCGAGTCCCCATCCGGGACGCGTAGCCCGCGTGCGCTCTAATCTAAAATTCCGTCGCTCTCAGCGAAGAACGTTCCTCGGCTCCGGGCGTAATGAGACATGAAAATGAGGGAGAACGTCGCTTCGATTTCGCGAATTCGCGTTTACGTGTGCCCGAACTTTTATCGCATCGTACACGACGACGCGTTCCTTACCGTACGAGGAGCTGCGAGAGCGTCCGATTACATCGTTAATGGAAAACAGTCTTTACGATCAGCCGGAAACTTTACTTTTATTACGAACGGCTCTCGTCGACGAGCTGCATTTTGCTCGACGGTAAATGTCGATATTTCGATGAAATTTAGAGGCCTCTTTAATTAAGGTGAATTATATCGGCGACGCGATACCGCGGATCGATTCGATAACACTGTATCGAGATGATATTGTAGAGATTGGAAGACTCGAATGCATATTGAGCTGAAATTACAGATCGCTCCGATCTAAATCTCTACAGGGTGTCCCGAAGTCCCATGATGACCCTTGGTGAGAACGTAGAACGGATTGAGGTGAGCAAGAAAGTCCTGTGCCGTTTTGCGATATTCGCAATAGTTTTTGAGAAATTAATTATTTTGTCTCAACAAATCAGCGTACAGAAAGCGGCAGCGGAAAGAAAGATGCCTTCGGCCGACGTGCGACCGTGACACTCGCGAATCGTATCTCGCCGCATCCCTCCGCCCATAGCTACGAGACATAGACTCGCTATGTCTCGTAGCTATGGGCGGAGGGATGCGGCGAGATACGATTCGCGAGTGTCACGGTCGCACGTCGGCCGAAGGCATCTTTCTTTCCGCTGCCGCTTTCTGTACGCTGATTTGTTGAGACAAAATAATTAATTTCTCAAAAACTATTGCGAATATCGCAAAACGGCACAGGACTTTCTTGCTCACCTCAATCCGTTCTACGTTCTCACCAAGGGTCATCATGGGACTTCGGGACACCCTGTATACACTGAGAAAAAAATGTTTTTGTAGTGTTTGTAATTATAATTACATAGAGGAATAATTATATAGAGGAATAATTGACTATAGGTTATAGTCAAGGAAACCATTCAGTCCTGCTATAATGTTAATAATGACATGCATTTTATTGTATGCATGTTGCCATTGATATTTTCGTGTTGAAGCAACTGAAAAACCTCTGGTTGGACCCGAAAGTAATTACAATTTTAGTCAGACCAACCCTTCTTTTCTCTCGATATAGGAAACATGGAATCGTTCACTACGATCATGGGAAATCATATGCACGCGTATTGCCTTTCGCGAAATTATCATGTGGCTTGATCTATTCGCGATGTATCTGACTTTGTGATTCTTTCTGTCGATGGAAACGCGGAAAAATCGCGACGACGTGCAATTCCTCTAAAGATAGACAGTTTATCGGCGATCGGCCTGGCCAATATAGCCGCGCGTGTCGGCTCTATACGCGCCCGAATAACAGATTGCGCGAATTCATATATTTGCAATCAAGAGACTACATCTGCGCGATGCATAGAAGAGACTCGCGTGTTTACCGTGCACTCCGTGCCGCACTTTTTGACGAAGAGCGAATGATCCCCAGCCTATCAAGGCGAAGCTTATTTGCTGGTCGCAAATCGAACATGCGGTAATTATTTTTTATCGATCGCCACGCTCTCGAATGTTCCCGACTGCCGAAGAAAATGGAGGCGCGGTAGTTCCCGCTGCTTGAAAATTTATGGAGTACTACCTGATGGAGACTCATGTTTTATGAATGATCGGGACTTCGATGCAGTAGCGTCCGACATCATTGCCGATCGATAGAGAAAATTCGAGTCCTCGCGGAGGCCGCCGCAACATTGGCCCGCAGAGAAGATTGTTTGGCTATTTAGGATAATTTAATCAGAGACAAAAGGTAATGGCTCGGCTTTGAGGTGGTCGCTCTCCCCGCAATTTTCGTCGACCCACTGCATCGTTGATGCCCAATGAAAAAAAAGGTTTGCGTTACATTTATACGTTATAACGTCGATAGTTCGCGCGTACGAATCGATTCATATTAATACGTACATTTCATATTAATTCTTGTAACGTGGAGCGGCTGCTACTCGTGCAATGCTTTTAATGTATAATATTGCTTTAAATATTCACTCTATATTCAATTTTCGTCATTGAACGAAACGTTTACGCTACAAACGTGTCTACATTTTTTGTTTTTCTTTTTTATTAACACATACACAGCGTTTAAATGTCGTAAAGCATGTTTTGTGCAAACAACGAGACGTCTTGACGCGCGATTTAATTATCCCCACGATCACAACTGTAACACACGCGTTCGCGTGCAATTTATTCGCGCAGTACACCGATTCGATCGCCCGGAAACCCTACCGGATGTAACTCATTTCTTGTGTCGATACCGTATCTACGAAACCGCAACGCGCTTCGCGGAGCAAGCGTATTATTTCTAATAGAATCTTTCTCTTTTAACGATTCTCTCTCTCGTCTCTACGATATGGAACATGTGCAATAATCGTGTGCATACACCCAAGTTCTCATAAATATTCTTTCGCAGAGGAGAAGCAATTCTGGCCAATTCCTTTTCGTAGCCAATTTCCCGAAAAATCTGATACGAGTACGTATAATTCCGGGGAAAGAGTGAGAAGCGAACGTTTTACATGCGCGGTCTTTCTTGCTTCACACTCGCCGGATAAAAGGATACGCTCTGATCATATTCCGTCCGCCCCCGCGTAGTCACATCTTCGAATATATTCTTCGACACGATTGTTCTATTAACCGTATACCGACCTATCCAATAGCCGATAGCGGTAGCGAAGATATTTTTGTCGAATTCGTTACGCTCGTTTTATACGGCGCAATACAGGAAAATATTTAACAGGATTTGTCGGGAGAGCGATGACGATACGGATATATCCAGATATTTTTACAGCTCCGAAACTAACACGCTCGGCGAACGCGTATGGCGCTTCTGTCCGATTATCAGGACCAACCTCGTGACATGAACGCAGCCTGACTATCTTTGGTATCCTACCTCTTCACGGCATGCGGTCACTTCGCGATTCGCGCGGGTCACAAGACGCCGCTGTCGGAAGTAAACGCATCAGAGAGACACAAGAGAGAATCGCGGACGCTTTGTGTGAAACACGCGAACTCGTGAACTCACGTTACGAGCACGCCGTGCTCAAACAAAACAAGAAAAATGATTTTTTTTGTCCTATTATATGCAATATTATTTTGTAACTTTGTCTACTTTTGTCTCTGATTTTTTTCTTTCTTTGTTGCTGACTTCTCCCCTTGCCCATCTGAAGTTTCTCTCTATTCGCGGTAAAATAAACAATATCGTAACGCATTGTATCGCGGCGACATCTCGGTGTAGACGATCGCGTGTTAAGGGGACAGTCGCGTATTCGCGTTATATCGTCAAATTTATGTTGGACGTCACGTACAAAGTTGCCCTACGGATGAACAGAGTGGATTTCCAAAATTGAATATGCATTTGGCATATTGTCAGCGCGCGCGAGAGATGAATCGTGGGAGAAGAAAGTTTTGCGCCGGGGCGCGGGAAGAGCTGTCTTGGAACGAACCACGGAGCGTCTCTTCGGGAAAAATCTCAAGTGCACGGGAAGGTGGAGCACCCCGTGCTACTGCAAGTCGCTTGGAAAGAATATGAATTTTCATTAATGCAGAGCGGTGAAAGCGCGCGACTCAAGGAGGAAAATGGTTCGTTCATTGTTCATGGTGAATCACTTAATCTCGCGCGAGAAGTTTGGGATGTGAACACACTCAAATCCGTGATATCGCCTAATTAAAGTGAAACGGTATTGTAACAAGGCGATAGATATCTGGGCCTTTTTGATACATTTACAAGTTGATACATCAAGAGTTGAACATGATAGACGTGTTTTTATGTCTATGATAGTGAAAGTGTCGAAGCTATTGAAACAATTAAAAAAATAACTTTAGTGTTTTTAGAGTGAATTATATATTTCAGCAGAGTTACAGTTTTTAAAAGAGATATCTTTACTCTGGCATTTCACCGAAATAATTTCAAAAGTCGTTCTTTTCTTATGTTTGTACCATTGGTCGTTAACTATTTAATGAGTAAACAAAGAAACTATATCGATTGAAATTAATTGCACACGTTTGACTGTATAACTATCCTGCGTGTTTAAAACGCGATACTATGTTGTAAAATTATGATCGTATTCATACGCGTAATTACGAATGTCGCGAATTAAATATGATCGCGCGTGCTTCCTACGCCACATGAAATTCAATAAATTCCTTTCAACATTGTATTACGACAGAATATTTGGCGTGCTTATTCGATAGCTGTCTCGACCATCGTAGCATTCCCGACGACACAGAGCACGCCAAATTTACAGGCGCGCAAATGGAATGCGTTGTCCCAACGATTTACTACTACGCAATTTTATTTGCTCTTTTTTTAAATCACTGTTAACGCTACGAAAGTACGTGCAGCGCGTCGTCAATCTTAGGCATGCCGGCTGACGTTGCCGATAAATTATTCACCGTACTCCTAACGTAGAACGCGCGATCATTACCCGGTACTGAACTGTCGTCTGGACTGTCGTTTGTATCCGACACGAGATTTCAACCTCGTTGATTTCGGCCTTCGTCGAGCAAGTGTCCACGCAGCCGGCGCGTGGGTCCCGGCAAGTACGACGATATATCAAATTCCTTTCTAATAACAGCACCGTGGCCCGCGCGCCACACCGGGCAGCCCGAAAGTATCCAATATGGTGACACCCCGAGAACGACACCTGAGAAACGAGGGGCGTCGCTAAGTTAAAGCGGCTGGTAATCCGTGGGTTTACTGGGAGAAAACTCAGATTCAAGTTATCCCCCTTTCTTTTCCTCGTCTACCGCACAAACCCCGGAGTAGTGGCACCGCCACCACCGTCGCCTCCCTTCACGCCACCTCCCGTCGTCGCCCTACCACTACCGTCGTAGCAACACCACCAACACCACCAGCAGCATCGGCTTCAGTCTCCGTCAGAGTGAGCCTCGTTCCTACTCTCCATCCTCTCCGACACCCTTTCAACTATATTCTCAGCTCGCCGAGGTCAGCTTATGAGAAATCCCTCCCTACCGCGTGCTAACATTACGGTTCAGTTCTCGCTCGCCCGAGCAACTCCCTAGAGCTGTCTATTAAATACCTAATATCAACTCATGCTCGCTTCACGTTCTCCATCATTCTCACCGTCTTTCTCTCTGTCTCTCTCTCGCGTGCGCGTTTCACATCGCTTTCTCTCCATTCCTCAGCCCTCGGCTATCTCTCTCTATGTTCCTCTTTTCCACCGCCACCACCTTCACCCTCACACTCGCACTCACACGATACACCCCTCTTTCGCGCGTAGCTGCAAACTCGACCCCGCCACCTTTCACACCTACACAGTGCCGAAACGTTAGTCTCCCCTGCTCGCCATCCCCAGGTCGACCATCCTCTCCCACTTTCGCTCTCGGCGAATGTTCTCCCTCACAGTCCCGTACTCGAAACCTAATCCAAAACGTGCCGAACGCTATCCACATTATCATTCTTGTAGCAGACAACGGAAAGTTTGTTTAGACCCGGCGTTCATCCTCTTTCCTTCCCTTCGCCACCCAGCAGCAACGTATAGCTCATGCGAGAGCATCGAGGCGTGTCTCATCCAGCAGTAATGTTATACGAGTTTCCAGCACTTTACACGCTAATCTCTGACATGGGGGTTGGTTCCTACGTACGACGTGTGCGGGTAGGGTAGTGCGTCGATTGCGAGCGTCCCGTCATCCTTGCGCATCGCGATCCGGCGAACATCGAAAATCGATCCTGCGCGTCTGAGGACCTCCGCCTCCGGAAAGACGTTGTCATTAGGCCGTCATCCATCGTGAAAAGATGTCGTGCTGCGCGGTAATAAATTGCCTCGACTTCCCCTTCGAAGCGTTTTTGCAGCCCCGTGGATTATACTCAAATTAAGTCGTGGCGGGACCGAATCCGATTAACTCATTTGAAAAAGTCACCCAGCTGGTGTATCGATACGGCGAGATTTATGTAAACGCGGATAATAACGGCAATGGGAGGGATCGAGTCGACTCGCGATATTCTTATTCTTGCGCCTGGATATTCGCGTTTCAGAGCTTGGCGTACAAATTAATCGATCGCAATACGCAAAGTGCACTTTGTCTTTTCACTCGATCGCCAGTTGTATATTATGCATACCATGACGACTGGATAGAATTCTGAATTAAAATCTCGCTCATTTTTACTCGATCATTCTCATGTTCTCGATTAATACCTCCAATCGCCGAGCGATTCTCCGTTCTCTTAATCGTCGACTTTTTCTAACATGCAGGCACTCGATTTTAACTCGATTTACTTTGCAATTTCATTCGCGTTACGCCCACTATGTCAGCCGCAATGTTCTGACGTACAACGCGAATTCTTGATCCGCCACCTTTCTCGGGCAACTATCCATCATCCTATTCCATCATGTTAATTCCCACGAGCGCACGAGCAGGTATTAAATGAGAGAGAATAATAATTCCTAATTCTCTACCACACCATACGGAAGCGAGCCTAGTCATCAATGCCTGACTAGGGATTTGTGGATGGAGATTGGCAAACGTATTATGCGCCGGCTGCGCGTGTAATAGTCCTGGATTATGGACATTGGAATAAGGAATTGGGAATCAATATTGCGGGTATTTACGGAAGGACTCACCCGAGCACTGCTGTCTCACCTCTTCTACACTGTCCCTGGCATTAATTGCGCATTTCTCTCCCTGCCCTCCCGCCAATTCTCGTCTGTCGTCCTCCTCCTACCTCCACGCGCATCTCCCGCGCTCTCGCAAAACGCTGCTCCTTTAATTAAATCGGTTTATTAAGCCTTCGAGTGGATGCACCGCATCGTGAGTCCTTGGCGTTTTCCCTCCTCTGATCGTTCCCTTTTGTTTCCGCGGCCGTTTCTTTCCGCTTCTTCTTTTCACCCGTTTCTGCAGGAAACGTATCGCGGTTATATCGCCGGCGGGCACGTTCGGCTTTACGATCCGTGTTAATACCTCGTGGATAACCGCGACGGGAAAAAGCCGATTCAACTTTGCTGAAAGTTTTTCGGGGATTCACGCAGAGGCGAGGTTAAGCCGCGCTCGCTCTCATAAAGTAAAGACCAGCGTTTGAATTAAACATTACTCTATGGATACCATCGGCGGGAGGATACACTAAGCGCTTCAAACTGCAACGATAGTTTCGTACACGGCAAATGGCTGATGCAACTGCTTGCAATATTGACGACCGGTCTGTCAAATTCCAATCGACAATTCGTGAAGCTGATTTATCGTTTTACCGCGTGGATATCTTTCCGGTCTAGACCCAATCGTAGATACAAAAATAAGAGTGATTGATCTATCTTGTTTTCTATATTCATTAGGATATTTGCGTTTCGCTGCGATTGCGTATCACGAAATGCCTAGATAGGGGGCAAACTAATTACGGGGACAGCGAGTGCGAAAAATATGTCTTCCACTTGTCGAGCTTAATCATTTTGTCGAACAACTAGACTTTTACAAGACTTAATATAATTCAAGTTATATATTCCTAACGTGAAATAGTTTCAATAAATCAGTCCAGACACGAGTCTAACGTGTCGCAATCTATAATTCAACGTCTTTCTCTAACTCTGTTGTCTCTCAGTAGTCTGTGATTGCTACGTCGCCGTCAATAATCGATAAGTGTATTTGGCAAACAACGATATCACGGTACAAGTTTTTGCCACTTGTTTAACCGTAAGTGTTGCCGACGTTCGACCTTCTCCGACGAGTGCAGCCTCGGATGTACCGTAAACGCCAACGTCGCCCCCTTTTAAACGAGCCGGGAGAAATGAGAAAGCTTCTTCTTCCACCTTCTTTCATCTTATATTGCATTACGTGGGCATACATATTTATTCGGCATACATAGACTTTCCATCGTAAAACGACGCGACTGTCGACGTATCTTCGCATTCAACGGGATACCTGGGACGTTTACAAAATCCGGTATGGCGTGCCCGAACGTTTCGCATATTTGGCGCATAGATGGCCGCGCCGTTTCCCTCAGAGAAAATGCGAAAACTACGCGGAATTGATTTATAGCACAATTTTGCTCTCGCATATTCATACGCGATATCGTCCAGCCGATGTGCGCTTGTTACACGATTGATATTTGGGTGGGAGCGCGTAATCGAGGAGAGTTTGCAAACGTTTCTACGTTAATTAATTTTAGTCAGTAACGCGACGCCAATTTTCGCGGTGCACTCGATACCGTCACGCTAACATCACGCATGCAACGTTCTTAAATCAAATTGGGAAAGCATATTTTTCGATTAGCTATGACTAGGTATTCCTGCGCTTCTAATAAATTTTTAAGCATTCGAGCGTGTTCCCGCGAATGCGCCGCCTCCTACCCACATCCGGGCCTCGTCTCTCTCTCGTGCGATTTATAAATATTTATCACGTCGCGACGTTTTCCGCGTTCGCGAGGAAAATCTTTTCGCCCGCGATAAGACAGACGAGTGGGCTTCGCGCCGAAAGAAAGAAAGAGGAAAAAGCGAAGCGATGCGGAAGAAGAATTTGGTGAAGGGACCGACTGCGTAATGGTTCAGCGCGATTCGGAGGATGCGATACGAGCACGTGGTGTACGGGCGACGCGACGCGAAGTGACGCTGCGTCGCTCCGCGGTGACGACGGCTATTTATTTGTCGGGACGCCGAACGCGCGCGGATGATTCCTTCGTCAAAGCGCGGGTGGCATCGCGACACAAAGGACAAGGACGCCCGGCTGCGATAAGGAGGTGGAACGCGGGCGTGTGGAGACGGTGGAAGAGCCGTCTCACCGGCAAAAAGAAAGGAAGAGTCGGAAAACTACGGAGGAAAAAGACAGAGGCGGAGGAAGACGCGGCGGAAGAGGGCGACGGCGATAGCGAGAACGCACGAGCGAAAGGCTACGAGATGAAATTCTCAAGTCATCCATTCTGCGTGTCAGAGGGGATTCCCGTGCGGCAAGAGGTACCGTCGCGGAACCGAAGAAAAAGAAAAAGCCGGCTGGAAGGGCGAGAAAGTAGGAGAGGACGAGTCGCCGAAGGAGACGAGGAAGAAGGACGACGAGCGCCGGCGGAAATGGCGGCAAAGCCAGGCCGTACGGGGTTGCAAGACATCGGATGAGGGGGTTTTCGCGACGAGAAGGGTACGGGAGGTCGGGAGCAAGGGAACTGTCAGCAGAGCTCAGATTGTATCGTCGTTCCCAAAGGGAAGGTACACCGTCCACTCGAAAACCTCCTGACATATGGTAACCGCGCGGGTTTGTCGTTCACGTTTCTGTTTGTCGCGCAATGAAGCGATCCGTCGCGGCGAAACAAACAAGCGCACCTTCAGACAACACCGCGTGTAAGGGGAGACTATATCTCCGTCTCTGGCCAAGTGATTAAGGCCAATGGATTAATCAAATTAAAAAGACAAGTTAACAAAAGTCCGTATCGACTTCATTATGATAATGTCACTAGCATTCCTCTTTCTCGTTCTCTCCTTTTTCTTTTTTTCACATTTTCTAAAAGTTCCCCTTTAGGGAAGAGTACAGTGCGAGCAGAGTTATTGCGCGATGCGCGCCGAAATATCGTTTGGATAATGATAAAGCCTCGGAAAATGCGGTTCGCAATATATATTTTTAATCGCATAAGTCGCTATTTGTACACATTTATATCGGACAAACCACAATTTTATTTTACAGAAGTTATCAACAAGTAATATAAAAACATCAAAGCTGCAGAAATTTAATTCGCATGCATGATTACTTTTTGACTAGCTCTGGTATTTTCCCCTTTCTATCGTAAAATTTGGCTTTTGCATGTATGTACCATGTTATACAGTAATAAAATATTGGAAAATGAAATGGAGGTATTATTGTTCGGTTAGAATGACAGTTATTTGTCCCGCTAAATCGCTGATTTATTTATTTCATCTAATCGGTTATCTTCATTGGCGATTAATTTAGGGCTGCATTCGTGGAATATTCATTAATTCATTCAACTGAATTGATTTATTAACCACATATTAATTTATGAAATTTACTAAACTAATGATGTACACGTTCAATTGTTGTATTCGTATCACGAAACAATCACGATATTAGTAAAACGGGTGCACTTCGATTTCATTAAGAAAGATTCGCATGTATACGTGAGACGCGTCAGCAATCGTTCATCCGATCATGATGAAATAAATATACTTAATTTGCAAATTGAATAAGATCTTGATTTGTTTTACTTATCATCCGCGTATATTATTGCTTTTTTTCCTTCTCGAATACTTTTCGTTGCGTTTACGCATTGTCTCTGTTTAGATTAACGTATAATTCGTTTATTGAAAGGTCCGCACTGTACTTGCGTATTAACATTTTATGATCCAATTGAAGTAAGTGCATCTCTTGAGAAGGCAAAATGCATGCTCGAAGAAAAACACAGATGAGAAACGTTGTTCTTGTCTGTTGTGTAACACACGAAAAAAGAATTCCCGAAGCAACGTGAAAATTGCTAATATTGCAGTGCGCGTAAAAATGAACGTATAGAGAATAAAATCTTTAATTGCCAACTCAATTAAAAGCATTAAAGGAGGAACAGAGTAAGATAGATAGAGGCGCTCTTGCGGTTTAGCTCATTTCTTTGGGGAAGAGAAAAGTCGCTCAACAAAATCTGCAAGTCGTTTCGAGGGAGAGTTAAAAACATTCTGCGGGGGAGTGTCTGTCCCCTCGCAAAATGTGATAAATGTGTTGTGAAGCGGAAAAGAGAGTGATTAATTTACGTTGAGATGCGCGGTAGACGATTTGAAGAATTTCAGATAAGGGGGACCCATGTTAATGAGGGCCACCGACTTTCCTCTTTCTTATGCATAATACAATGCTGATGTTTACGTAAGTAAAGCAGTTCCACCGAATAAAATTTTTAACGAAGACATTTATCTAAAACGTGCGCGGTTGATCACGATAGAAAGCCTTATAAATACTCGACTAAAACTGCACATCCGCTGGCTATTTTCATCCGGGAGAGCGATATCAGCAAGTAGCGAAAATACAAGCTAATAATAAACGTTACCGAATCATCCGCGCGACAAACAATTTCACCGGAATGTTGTTCATAATTAGCGCCGTGTCGAAAATAACCGTTGGTCGAACTTGTCGTGCAATTTTTAAACGCGCATAAAAAAATCAGACATGCGCTGCTCCTTTCCGCGCTGCATAAAAATTGCCTATGAATTTATTATGGCAATTCGCGGCGGAGTGCAGAGCGTTGAGTCGAGACTTCCGCGAATGTCTGGATCCGCGATGTGGAATCCTACAAGTTGCCCGACATCTCGGCACTCCTGAGAATTGCGGTCGGATCTTCCGTGGTCACCGCGAAAGTTCGGCGTAAGTGACGTTTTGTTGCCAGCTTCCGGTACATCGACGGGGTTACACGGAGGCTAACTCAATCCCAAATGCGCAACTGCCGGCAAACTAGTAGTTGCCGCCCGGGGCGCACATGCCAATAATAAAATAACACCATTGGACTCTCATAAAGGATTAATGCAAACGTCAAAGTATAATAGCGAGTGAGACGAACGCCGCGCCGGTTCGCTGCTATCAAGTGACATCGCTCGTAACGCAGATTTATAATGGCTATCCAAGTGTTCGGCGATTTTCCGGTTTTTCGTTAAATAATACTGTCAATACGTGCCAACGAGTGAAAGATGTTTTTACATGAAAATGTTTCATAGGAATGTTTAATGAATAAATAAATCATATAAAACGTGCGTATAACAATTGTTATACGCTTGAGGAAGAGAAATCAAGTGAACAACAAATACCATGTATGCCGTGAAATGAATTTAAATAAATTACACGGCATTCTTTTCCTTTTTCCGTAATGCTGTTTTTTTTTTTTTTTTTTTTTTTTTAATGGAAATGTTCTACTTTCGTTATTACATGAAACTGAATTTATAGTATTCCGTACTCACGTGAAATGTATTTTTACACAGTGATAAATAATGGTAGCGTTTTTAAGTATCCAAATATTATGTTGCGCGAGACACAGTTTGGGTTTATAATATTACGATTCACAAGTCAATCTTTATTGCATGCTTTAACACATCGCGATATAAATTAAGATTGCACTCTAAAACACCCTTTTTGAGAGAGGAGAATTTTACTGATGTAAATTAACTGATGTAAATACTGATGTAATTTTATTGAAATTTGTAGTTCGCTTTACATATGCTATAGACTTTCATTAATATTTTTCTTTAAAAAAAAATATTTTAAGAAATCTAGCAATACATTTCGCAGGTTATAATGTAAATTTTATACCACAAATAAGTTTTCCCGAAATTCACGTTACCCGTCGTTTATCCTTCTTTACGTGTTTGTCAGTTTACCCGTAATTAAATCTTATGCGACGTCATAAGAGATTTTTATCAAAGTTACAGTAAAATTATCAATTATTAACGAACTGTTAATAATTGATATTGAAGCCGTATTTTCCCTTGCGATAATCGTAAATTACATAGCCGTAGATTCAGTAGCAAATCGTTGCATGATTTATGCCGCTACCAAAGTTAGGTATATCATACAAGCGTACGTCATAATGATTTATATCATTGATTTCATATTTTGCACAATTAAGCAGATTGGTCACGTTTCGCGCAGTTTGCAGAATATACGTTCATGTTCTCGACGTTGATATACTACTCGACTACGACTCTATCGTTACGTTTATATATATTTTCATATAAATTCTATTATGTTTGTTACGCTATTATTCGCCGATTTATGTGGAGTCTTACAGTGAAACCGTGTTCAGCAGTCGCGCTGCACTGCAAGCGATTACAATTGCCCACCGAAGCCAATTTTAAATTTTTACTGGCAATCGTTAACAACAATCGTTAATAAGTTAGGAATACGCGGCAACTTTGTCCACGATACATGAGAGTCGTATGCGGGAGTGAGTTACAATTTCGCGTTGGAAATATTAGAGGTGCGCTCACTCGAGATACGTTGCGTCTCGTTATATACGTTATATACGTTGCAGTTTGATTATTAGTCTCATTGGCACGATCGCAAATATGGTGTGCACTGTAAACAAAGGGTCAGAATCAAATATTCTCGCTGTTAATTAAGCGAGGAAACTGCGCATAGCCCAGGTTTATTTGCCGATACGGTGTACATTCAAATTCCCTGCAAATTTCGCGGACGTTATACTTTCTCAGATTACCGTTGGCAACGACGACGTTCGTTGAGTTTTCTCTTCTACGATACTTTACCGTCTATCACTCCGCGTAACGCGACTTACATAAATCCTCGGACGTCTCTTAACAGCGAGACAAAATGCTAATGGGAAATAGCAACGGTGTAAGAAGGTATCGATATCCGGCGAAGTTTAAGAATAGTGGAATGGTTTAAAAGGGAGAAAATGGACGGAATAACGGGGCGAGAGAAAGAGTCAGGTTGGGGCGGAGTGTTCATTAAGACCGTAATGGGAAACGTTAAACAGGAAACATTAACGTCAGCGCTAAGCTTATGGCATCTTAAAAAGGAAGTTGCCATAAGGACGCCCGGAGAAAGGTATATTGTAAATGTTTACAATAAGATTTACGATAAATCTCTGGCGTTTAATTAACAGCTGTCTCTGTCGATATGGAAAATCGTATGCAATACATACGCAAGTTTATCTACTATAAAAACTGATGTCTTAAATTTAACATTTTATGTGTTCCAAATCATCCACTATCATTTATGTGTAAATTTAACACAAAACAAAGAGTGGTAAAAAGTAACACGCATAATATGTAAAAAATTAACATAAGAATTTAACACTTGAATACCGTCAGGACACCGGTGGACCACAGTTTGTTAAATTAACATATGTATAATATTAAATTAACTAAAATAAAACGTTACTTTAACATTTAAGAGAAGTATTAATCTATAGTTTTAATGAAATGAAAAAGTTAAATTGACATAATCTATGTCTGATATATTAAATATGTCAATTTAACACAACCTGTGATTCCTAACAGTATTCAAGTGTTAAATTCTTGTGTTAATTTTTTCCATATTACGCGTGTTACTTTTTAACACATTTGTTTTGTGTTAAATTTACACATAAATGAGAGTAAATGATTTGGAACACATGAAATGTGTTAAATTTAACACATCAGTTTTTACAGTGTACGAATCGCAATGTCACAGCAAGCATAACATCTGTCTCTATAATTTGTTTCACATTGCGATAAGATAATCGAAATAATATTCGAGGAATATATATACAGGAAAAAGAATTTTTAATCTACGATTTCAACCATGTATCATGTACTTTGTATAAAAGAAGAAACGTTACTCGAAAGAAGTTGCAAGACATTAGTCACATATTGAAAGTTAACTATTTATAATAAAAATTTATAATCGCAAAATTTGAAGATGTTTTATAACAATACATCAGAAATTTGAGAACAGCGGTATTACAGCAAATAATGATAATAAAAGAATGAGAAAAAAACAAAAAAAATATAAACATATATTTGTAAGATATAAAGTTTATTTTTAACAAGAAGAAATTTTATATCTCGCAAATAAATTTTCACGTCATGTCAAACGCAAAGTGTTTTTCTCAGTGTATTGAGCGTACACTAAAAAAATATCTGAAAATTTATTTGAGATATAAAAATTATTCCACAGAAATATTATTCAGTATATTTTCAATTATTCAGTACACAGACAAAAAAATTTGATTTTAAAGTTTGATTTTAAATTTTGATTTTAAAGTTTGGTTGTAATGAACGAACCAACGCGTTTTGGTTGAAGGAAATGAAATTTTTTATTCTTAGAAACACATTTTTTTTTACCTAAGAATCAGAATGTCCTGCGTCTTTCAACTAACATTGGCTCGTTCAATAAACTTTACGTTAATACAGCTAAATTATTTTCTTCGTATATATTCCGGTATATTATGCTTATTCATAAGTCCTACTTTTCGCAACTGTGTATACGAAATAATGTGAATATAAATTTATTATTTATGTACATGATAGAACGCGATTTCACCCGGTCTCTCTGAGAACATAAAACGCATTCGGTATCGATATTCGCGTTATATTCGGGCAATGCATTCTGGCTGTTGAATATATCTCTTGACCTGCGATCGAAAGTGCCTCCGAGAGTCAAGAAGCAATGCATTCGAAAATTCAGAATGGGTATCTTTTGAGCCCCAAGTATTTCCCACTGCCTGTCCCACGGTTCCCCAAGATATATTGTACGCATATTGAGTAATATGGAATAATATCGTGCAAGGAAAGTCAACAGGATGATACCGAGAGGGAGTTAACGTGTAAAAATTTAATTAACAGAGGGTTTAACGTTACTTCTCTCGTGATTAGGATGGTTTTCTCAAACAATGGATGGCTCAAAAACTCCTTTTCATTAAATCACGAATTTAATCCTGCTAGGTATAACCTGCCGCATCTTACGGAGCATATTACGCAATTAATTTGCTAAGCAGAGGTAAAGTGTATATATATATATATATATATATATATATATGTATATATAAACACACACACACACACACGCGTATACTGTCGTTACAGCAAAAGTACAGAACGATTTGATTGTGCTGCCGGGAAAGGAAAGAAATCCGACAAGAATGCCGCTCACTGCTCGTTATTACCGGTAGAAATAATGAAACGTACCGATTAATCCTACGGATATCAAGGGATACCGAGGAGGAATGTCGAAGTAATGGATTTTCATTCAGCTTTTTATGATCGCGTTCCAAACCGAGATGGCTTGACATTTTCTCCAACACGCGTCGCGATGGAACTTCGTTATGACGGGCAATCGCCGTAAAATCTGGATGATCGTTGGATGCGTACACTTTGTCAAGTTCTCGAAAGGATCGAAAGGTCTAAGGCTTCTCATAATGTCAGTTCTTGTTCCGCGATGATCCTGGATTCCCTTTATCGTCTGTCACCCTCCTTCTTTCCATTCTTAAGCCCTCGGCTATATTATAGCGACTCTGCTTTTAATTTTCATCGTACCGGCATCAATTGCAATGGACTTCGGCAGATAGATTGGAGCGCACAACTAAAGGAATTCTATTAATACTCATGCGATATCCCGTATCCGATATCTAATGCAATAAAAGGGTGGTAAATTAAAATTGACTTCATCTTCGCGGAGATTTATTTATTTATTTCCTCGCTATTTTTACCAATAGCAAATTTTATGTTTTTATAACAATTTTATCCAGCGGTAGATGTATAATGATAAGTCGGAAGAGAGTACAATTGTCTTGTCGCGACGCGACTTTTAGGCAAGCGATCGGAAAGATATTTTCACGAATCTGTCTGTGTGAGATTTATAAGTTACTTTTGTTAATAAGTCTAAGATCTCATGAAGATGATGGTTATTATATAATGTGGCAATTATATATATTATATTTGTGATATATAACTAATGAATAAGAGAGAGAAAGCGATATACAAATACAACGCGTAAAATAATTTTATATAATTCTCCGTTGTAAAATCCGTCATAAATTAAGATATTAATAATAAAATCATAGAAGCGAAAACATCGTTATAAGCATAATTTATAAATGCATCTTTTAGAAAACGAAATTTTTCCGATTTTTCTACGCAGAGAGTACTTGATTTAACAATTGTATCTCATTTATACGTACGATATGATGCCATAATTTCATATCTATTTCGCGTATTATTGCAAGAACATCGTATGCGCTTTACTCGCGGATCGTCGTCTCTGAAAGCTTTCGACCGAATACGTGCGATTGGAGCGAGATTAAAGCGATTTGTTGAATGAGAACAAACTGGTTCTATGACGAGGGAGCCGTGCATTTTTCAGGAAATCTGCAGAGGGTCGTATTATTTTGTAACTGGTTGGTTCGGTCGGCCATTGTATGGCATTATACGGATAAAAGCTTCGACCGTGCCGGTATAACGGAGAGATTTATTACGGATCGATAACTTCAGTCCTTGTCACTACTCCGATGAAATGTTTGTTGCGCAACGGCCGAAAATAAATCCCCTCTTACGCGGTGCGTGCAAACTTGTGCCCCGATGATGCAGCGATATCTGCGATTTTATATCTCGAATTGAATATTCGCATCGGAGGCTTTAAAGCTTCGTATATTCTCGTGTTGCGATATATATATATATATATATATATATATATATATATATATATATATGTGTACAGATATTCAACAAGATATATAGTTATTATTATATCTATCACTCGTCGTATAATTCTCTCTCTTTCTCTTTCTCTCTCTCTCTCTCTCTCTCTCTCTCTCTCTATATATATATATATATATATATATATATATATATATACACATACATACATACATACATACATATATACATATACAGGGTATCTCACATTCTTCTCCGGGCATTTTGTGGGGACATAGAATGGGTTGATGTGAACATAAAAGTCCTATACCGTTTTGCATATTCGCAATAATTATCGAGATATTAATTGTAGAAAATTTGTGAATGATCATGCAGAATATGGTAAATGAATTATAATAACGACGATTGCCGTCGTTTACTTATACTTTAGGAAAAATTGAACAAAAAAGTCTTCTGCCATTTTCCAAATAATCATAGATTTTTAATTATTAATTAAAGAAGATTATTGCACGATTTTGCGTGATAATGCACTCATCTTCTTTAATTAATAATTAAAAATCTATGATTATTTGGAAAATGGCAGAAGACTTTTTTGTTCAATTTTTCCTAAAGTATAAGTAAACGACGGCAATCGTCGTTATTATAATTCATTTACCATATTCTGCATGATCATTCACAAATTTTCTACAATTAATATCTCGATAATTATTGCGAATATCGCAAAACGGTATAGGACTTTTATGTTCACATCAACCCATTCTACATCCCCACAAAATATCCGGAAGAGAGTGTGAGATACTCTGTGTGTATATATATATATCTGAATTCTTTAAGTTATTTTTAGCAAAAGGAGCGTATACATGTGAGAATATTGATTATTTGCATGAAACAAATAGTTACATATAGAAAATCAGTTGTTATATAGAAAATAAATAATATATATAAAAAATCAATAGATATATATAAATAATAAATTATTTCTCAATACTACTATAATGCAAGGTAGTTATTTTCGTGTTTGAAGACATCATACAATACTTTAATCACAGATTTTTAGTCAATATCAGTTGAACTGATATCCACGTCATGTTATAAGCCAGTTGTGACTGCTCATTATTCAGAAATTACCATATGATTTCGGACATATTAATTTGAGTTGAAAAATTTTTTTCGACACTCTAAGCTCACAAATAAATAATAATTATTTAATAGAAAATTGAAATGAAAATTTAAAATGGGATTTTTAGCCTAAAAAATATTTTATTAGAAATATAAGTCATAATATTAGAAATTAACAAATTAAATTTAAATTAAATTTAAATTCCGACCGCGAAAATTTTTGACTCGAATTAAACTTCGGTATACGCTATCATCGCATATATTGTATGTTACTATACTCTCCGTAATTGGAATATTAAATTATTTAGTTTCTTATAGGCTTAAACAGCGATGTAACTACCTTTGCATTTACTGTTAAATCAACGTGATTTACTAAGCAAGCACTATAATAAATGATGCTTCGAGAGCATTCATATTAAACGCTCACCACAGTGTGTTGATATTGATGTTCGTGAATGTCCACCGATGCATCCTCATCCTTCGTTACATCTCGAACAGCGTCCTTCCTTGTCCAGAATAGTTTCCGTCCTTCGTCGCCCTACGTTGATTGCATTTTATTTTCTGACGCTCGCGACGCGACGAATACTCATATTTTACCGGCGATTAATGGATATAACGACGAGAGAGATATTGATGAAATGTTCAGATTTCTCTTAAAACGAAATCTACTACGGAGTTTAATTAACAAGACACGGGATCGGAATTTATTTGACGAATGTCCACAGAGACACAATAAAGTGCGACACTTGAAAAAAAATGTTCGCGGCACGATAAATTTTGACACTTTAACAAACATTCGCGAATTGCGTGTAAAAAACCAAGTAAACATACTGATTGCGCCGATATTGCGAATCAATTAACGCCCTATGAAAAACATAATTCTGGATGACGTAAATTCTCACGCCAATTGACTCCGCAATTTCTTTGCGGAGATTGCCGCAATTTCTTAACGGCTATGCAGCAGTACTTGTGCGAAAGGCAAGCCTTCGCAACGTCAAGGCGAAGATGACACTTCATCACGCTTTCACGACACGTCCGCGGATTTAATTATTCAACAAAAAATTTATATTCTTTAAAGAGTGAACCGTAATGTAAACGTTAACTCAAAAAGAATATAGATTAACTAGAATCCGTGGTTATCATATGATGTAAACGTAAAGTGCAAAAAATGTAAACTAGAACTCATGGCAAACTCTATCAACCTATACGTGAAAAAAATCTAATCTTAGTTACTATGAAATGTATCTGTTTCTAAGTAACGAAATTCTGACATGTAAAGTTTGGAAAATACGAAAAAATGAATTATATGCTCTTTTATCTTTCTAGAAGCAATTCTTTACATTGTACGTTTCTACGTCCAGGGAGATACTGTGTCGATAAAATTGAAAACTAAAACTTGCAACAATCACGACATTAACACGCGAGCGAATAGAATTACTGGAAACGCGAAACTGTGTTACATTGGCTTGCTTAGCGGTACTTCGCCAGAGCAAACCCCCATGATATTTCGGCGAATTTAATTTAACGAAATTTATATCTACGTAATCTCGCAACGTGAATGAACGTATGAGAAGTCTAAAAATCTAATAATGCTGTTGATCGTGAAATTTAATGACGTCAATGAAATAATCGTGAGTTTCGAGCGTGGTGGCGCAATTTTATGCACATTATACTACTCGAGACAATTAGGAGTTTGAGTGAACAGCTGTGCTGAATATTTTTATGATTAAATACAGAGAAAGAAAAAATAAATAGCTCTAGAATATTATATTTATATAAAGAAGTTAATTAAATAGTAATAAATATGATAGATTTAATATCTGAAATATATATATATATATATATATATATATATATATATATATATATATATATATATATATATATATATATATATATATATATATAGTTAATATATGTATTTGAATAAATAATCTCCTAATTATTTCGAGTAGTTCATTTTGTTTAACAGTACATACATATATGCATGCAAAAATCTACGTCAAATGTAAATCACGTTGATTACAACAATATTCTAATAATATTAACTATTACATATTAACACATACCATCTTAGATCACTGTGTGATCTCATTTTGTCATTTTTTTATCACTAACCGTCAGGGCCAACTACGTTCAGCTACAAGTTCTGAAATAGTAAAAGATTATTTTCTTTATTAAATTTGGAACGTACAGTGATTGAGAGAATTAATCTCTTGTATTGTAAATGAAGTTATGTTTACAGCTATATCTTGGCTTTTAATCAAAAGTATTTGAACGAGTAATATTGTAAATTTGTGAACTTACCTTCAAGTCGATCCTATTCTATTCGAACCGGATCCCCCAGTGCACGATCCGCATACATCACGTCAGGATTTTCCAAAATTGTATTTGTCTTGTGGTCGCAATCTTTGTCGGATCTGAAACAAACAATTGTTTTCATTATCTACAACGATAGCGATGTATTCGGTCTGGACGAATTAAGAGCGAAGATATTATTACGAAAAGAAAATTATCGAGTATATTTCTGTTTCAAACCTAATACATTTCACGAAAATTCAAATATACTTTAAAATATGACGATGCAATCTTTTATACTCGTGACGAAACTTCACGTTCACAAACGGAAGTCAAATTAAATTGTATACAGTACAACTATAGCTCGTGGAATCTATAAACTTACTTTCGTAAAGAAGTAGTTATGCTCAAAGTGAACGGCATTTCCTCCGGCATGAGATCCTTGTAGATTTCGATACACTTCCACGCTGTTCTCTTGCTGATTTCGCAATAATATATGCGCGGTAATATGTACGCGCGCGGGGCTCGTACGCTAAGTAGCGTAGCCGTCCCATGATGCTCCAGTCAATATTGCCGAGAAGACAGTGCTAATGCCGTCCGGCACCGACCGCTGCGTTTGTCGTCACGTTCAAGACTGTGTGAATGTATGTCGCTTATATATGTCTGTTATTAGGAAGGTTGCGCAGTCCACGCCGGGGTGCTGTGTGTAAACATCACTGCGTGTTATTATTTGGCATAGCTCGGGCTACCGTAGCGCATAGAAAAACGCGTGACCTTCTAGAATAATTTAAATCGTAACGTATAAGGGACTACAATATAACGGTTTTAGGGGAGAGAGCGAGTGAGACGGACGATATCGCGCGACGCTCCCGATAACGGTATTTTCGGTTTAGACGAATTAAGAGTGAAGACATCACGAAAAGAAAGTTATCGAGTACATTTCTGTTCCGAATCTAATAAAGATTTCACGAAAATGCGCGCGAATATACCTTAAAATATATGATGCAATCTTCCATACTTGTAACGAAACTTTGCGCTCACAAACGGAAATCAGATTAAATTGTATACAGTACAATTATGGCTCGTGGAGTCTATAAACTTACTTTCATAATGAAGTAATTATGCTCAAACTGAACGGCATCTCCTCCGGCACGAGGTCCTTGTAGATTTCGGCACGCTTTCACGCTGCTCCTTCGCTGATTTCGCAATAATATATGCGAAGTATAATACGTGCGCGGGGTTCGTGTGCCAAGTAGCCGTCCCATGATGCCCCAGTCAGGAGTGGGAGGAGAA
This sequence comes from Odontomachus brunneus, assembly GCF_010583005.1. NCBI lineage: Eukaryota > Metazoa > Arthropoda > Insecta > Hymenoptera > Formicidae > Odontomachus > Odontomachus brunneus. Next base: position 1,795,716 of record NW_022639470.1, read on the forward strand.
GCAAGAAGATAAAGCGCTAATGGCGTCCGGTAGTGACCGCTGCGTTCGTCGTCACGTCCAAGACTTGTGAATATGTAAGTATGTCGTTTATATACGTTTGTTATCGGGAAGGTTGTGCGATCTACAACGTTGGGGTGCCGTACGTAAATATTACGGAGTGTTATTTGGAATGACTCGGGCCGTAGTGTACGGAAAAACACTACTTTATTGCGCGATTTTCTAGAACAATTTAGATCGTGACATATGAGTGACTGTGACGTACCTGTTTTAGGCGGGAGAGCAAGTGAGACGGACGATGTTGTGCAATGCTCTCGATTTACAGCAGCATATTTGAGTCGAATTGAGATATTTTGTGCGTGTCATTATTGCATTGAGGACGAGTGAACTATGGAAATACAGTGGTATATACGGGGTGAGTCACATTTCGCATTTATTAGATTTCACGAAGAAAAGTGCAGCCTAACCTCGTATACCTTATTACCTCGATGTCGTATACCTTCCTATTCATAATCTATTGGTATCGAGTCACTTCTCAATTGTTGTAACTAATCGGGAACAGTGTGTTTTCTGTAGATCTGACTGTGCTTGCGGCAAAGAGACAGAGGCCGACTTGGCGTGCGTGTGTATGTGCATGTGTGGATCGAGTACCGGTTCAGGCACAGCGGGGGCAACACGAAGGTAAATTCCCTGATTTGCTATGCATCCTTTCTAACCCTGTTAAGGCCAAATCACACTAACGATTGGCGATAAATGATTGACGATTGAAGATTGGAACTTGACCAATTGGAACAAAGCAAGCCAAGGCTGCAGCTTGTTCGTTAAAATCTAATCTTTAATTGTCAATCGTCAATCGCCAATCGCTAGTGTGATTTAGCCTTTAAGCTCTTTGAGTCGACAGTCGAGTTAAAAATATTGAAATTACTCGACTCACGTCTATAAAGAGCTAATTCTTTTGTATTTCTGCATACTTTAAATCTAATTAATGTAATGCAATGTAATTTCTTTCCCTGTTTTAGGAAATAGTCAGTTCCAAACAATGAGTGTTGCATAGTTGGAAAATAGGTAAAACATAATATAAAAATTTCAAGTGGTTGCTGCTTATATTGTTTCGTGGAAATCAATGCAACTTACATCTTTTGTAGATTTGCATGTGTATGTACGTACCATTTAACAGCATGTACGTTGTTAGAAAATAATTAGATAATTTAAAATACAACTATCTTGTCTGGGAAATGTTTAATTATCTAACATAATCTTGATACAAAATCTATATCGTTATATAAAATTCAAAAATCATATTTGTGAAAATATAACATTTTAACTGTTTATTCTCTTTTTGGCTTAAGTTATAAGATTATACAATAGAATTATACATTCAATATAAATTCCTAATTGTTTATAACAGTGTACATATTGCATATTAGATTTATGTTTGAAAGAAAAAATATCTAAAAAATAGAAAATAGAAAATATCTATTCGTTAGGTACTATTAACATATATTCAAATTTAAATTATTTTTTTACTTAAATAGTTGTTAAATAGTATTAAATAATTGCTTTTATGAAAAGTTAAAGTTTGAAAAGATATATTTTTTATTTTAAAAATATTTTATATCATATGAAATATAATTATCAAGTAAATATTAATATAAATTTAATTATTGAATATTTTTATATCTTTAATTTTTTAGATATTCTTTTCTCTCGGTATATTTACACAATACTTGCCGTTACCTCGCCGTTACAAAATTTTGCAATCGTCGCGATTATTAGTTCTCTAAATTTCACACAAATATATTCGCTTTTTGATTGTTTTGTAAATATCGAATCTTGTTAAATTTGAGTATCACAAAAGTATTCTTCTGGTAAAAATATGCAATTTAACATAACAGTTTTGATTTTTCAACAATTTTATTCGTATGCGCATTATTCCGCGATTTTTTCTAATTTTAATATTCTACGGACATTGCCCGCGTGACAATATTATTGAATATAGATATTTATTTACAAAAATGTAAGTATACGCGATATATTTTATTTATTTTATTCTTACGTAAGACACTCTATTACGCGCTAGAAATACGTAGTCAAAGAGGAAAGAATTCTGTTCGTGGTAGCTAAGATTACATTTTTCTCGTGTATACGTTGGCAGATTTCACCATGTGATTGCCATAAACCCTAGTTTACATTTTTTGCTGTTTACATCTGCGTTGCATAATTGTCACGAATTTTTCGAATATTTTTCGAAAATTAATATTTATATTCTGATATATTTTTTGAAGAATATGAATTTTTCGTTGAATAATTAAATCCGCGGTTGTGTCGCGAAAGTAAAAGTGTTGCGGAGTATTATCTTCGCTCTGACATTGCGAAGGTTGCCTTCGCACAAGTACTGCTGCTCCGTTAAGAAATTGCGGAGCCAACGGGCGTGAGAATTTCACGCCATCCAGAGTTACTTCTTTTATAAGGCGTCAATTGATTCGCGATATCGGTGCGATCGTTCGTGTTTATGCGATTTTTTTACACACGGCTCGCAATTGTTTGTTGAAGTTTCGAAGTTCATTGTGCCGCGAGTATATTTTTCAAGTATCGAATTTTCTTATATCTCTATGAACATTCGTCAAATAAATTCGTAAAATCCGACTTTGTGTCTCGTTAAATTAATTTAAATTTCTAAATTAATTTTTAGATTCCGATTTAAGAGGCGTTTGATCATTCCATTGATATCATCGTTATATTCGTTATCCGCCGTTAGAG
>NW_022639470.1:1799725-1821078 GCF_010583005.1 Odontomachus brunneus
TATATTGTTGTGCCACGCGAGTATACTCGGTATCACGTCATGTTTTATGAAAAATAACAACTTACAAGATATAAAAGAAAACGAGAACTTCATTAATATACCAAATACATCAGAATTGTAACACGTCCCGAAAAGATTTGAAAATCTCTCCATGAAATCGCATTTTTAGGGAAACCGCGATACTCGCGTTGCATAATCATTTTGATGATCGATAGTGATGCTGGATGACTAAAGCGTCACAAGACGTCACAACGTATATGTTTTCATATGAATTGATTATACACTGCTTTTTTATGCAAAATATTATTTTATTAATTGTACAGTTAAATTTTAATACTGATACGCATACATTGCTATAATACGAGATTTTCTCGTGAGAATTGATTTTGTCATACAAAAATTGAAACGTACCCGTATATCACGTTTCTATAATGTGAAATAATACATAGAGTGAATTTATCGGTTATATGTGGAAATGTGTAGAAATTGGAGGTTGATGTTTCGAAAGTCCGTACTTTTATGAAGTGCAGGTTGGTGTTTTGAAGGTCCATCCTTCAACGAAGTACAGGTTCAGAACGAACTTTAGTCTCTTCCCGCGAACAAACGAGAACTATGAAGCGCTATGAAAAATTTCCATCTTCTTAACATGAGATGCTGATTCACGTCCGTGCCACGTTGATATATCCGTAAACTGAACTTTTCCGCGACTATAACGATTTTTTGCGCGCAACAATTGTCATTGTAGCTATCGTGTTTTAAAGTGCCGCGTCGTTTTATGAGCTAACATTAGACTGTTGGCTGCGTTCACCGAGTCGGATAAGAATAGCAACGTAATGTCGATATTTTGAAAACGTCGATACTAACTCGAAAGATATTGATGTTTGCCAATTTTATCCGCGCTTGTAACATAAACGTTTTTGTTATTTATTTATTCTGATAAGTATCAGTTTTTTCATTCATTTTTCGGCTTGAAACTTCGTATCCTGCCATTGTTAGAGATTATAATGCAGTGTCGATATTTTACGCGATACAGATAATTGGCTGGTAAATGTCGATTTTTCGCTTACGTAACGACGATATAGCGACCGTTATAAATTTCTTCTGACACGTGAAAAGTTACATGTTCCTTTGCGAGAGATCGTTCGGTTTATTTGTTTTGCATCTGTAAATTTTATATTAATATAATATACCATTAACGATCTCTTCGTTGTCCTATGCGAAATCGTTAAAGAGGTGTTACACTGCTACGGTGTTAGAACATAATGAGTACATCAATTTTTCATAGATATTGTGCAAGTCTAAAACTTGCAGATCTTCTTAATGCTCCTTGCAGATGCTCCTTAATTCTTAAATTTTACGGCAATATAATTTTAACGCAACGATGTAATTTATTGAACCGTCTTTAAGTTCTATGGAAAGATCAATATTACGTCCAAATTTATGATGGCGCACTCGCGAGCTTGCAAATTAATATCGCGTAAAAGCTTTAAGATTATAGCCTCTAAGATTATACCTGGAGGGAAATGTTTCAAGCACGTTATAACAATAGCGACGTACAATTGCTTCATTTCTTATCACTACTTTACGGTAATATCTTAACTTTATCGTTATACGCTCACTGAATAGAAGGGTGTAACAATCATAACGAAATGGTTTCGTTTTGCACAGTTCACTTTATGATCTATTTAATACTATAGGTATATATGCAAAAGGAATTATGACAAAAAAATAATCAAATCTCCAATAAAGAGTCCGAGATCAACATCTCGATCTATTTCGTTCTTTTCGTGGAAATCTTCCAGATAGCCGCAAATATACCGAGTAATAGGTTATTGCTGCATCAGTACATAGGTCACTCTTTCCGACCGTGGCTTATAATTGCTCCATCGTAGGTTTAATTTAGCCGCGGGTTCGCGTATCGTATCGTAACGATGGGCGGCTGGAACGTAGGGGTCATGGATCGGCCTTATCTACCCTACCTATTGTGCGCGTAGTTAAGGTAGTTAATCATTCCGAAGTTTACAAGGTGTTAGGTGGTTAGCATCGCGGGAATTAATTTGTCGTGCGCGACGTCGCGGTAAATTGTCGGCGTGGAGTTGCCACTGTAGAGAGCTGCTAGCACCACCGGATAGTCTTAGTCGGTCCGGGTTGGTAGTGGCGCGACCCTGCACAGTGTCCGAACGTGCATAAAGCCGTGCGCACAATGGCTCGCCACTATTTCGAGCCGCGAATATATCTTTCACCTACGTCTTACGTGCCGCATTCTGCGGCGGCGGAATCGCGACGGTAAAATCGTCCCAACAGCCTCGACGTAGCCGAACGTGCGAATTTTCTCGCGGCGAATATCCGCGACAGTTCCGACGCGCTGAGATCTTCACAGCGTGATAAATACGTCGTTTCTGTTTTTTTTTCCCGACAATCCCGACTGTTAATTTAATTTGGCGCGGAACGTTTCACGCTCGCTCGCGCCCACTACGTTATCGCGCCGCGACGCGATAACGCTGCGACGGCACAGTCGGACTATCGGATATAATAACGCATTTGTCGCAGCGGAATCGCATCGAAATTATTATCTCTTGCTCGCGCGCGCTCGCTCGCGTTATTTCCTTTCCATCGAACCACCGTCCGTCATGCGGAAGATCGCCGACCGCGTTCGAACTTGAGCGAACGCACAGCAGCTCGCTCTCTCGATGCGGGAACGCATGGCTAACCGCTCGTTTCGCAAGATCCCAAGAGCGAGGTCTTCCGGATAACGTATCACGACATATCTCTTGTTCTCTTCAAATCTTGCCGGTCTCCTTTCTCTGTTTTCTCTTTTCTTTTCTCTCTCTCTTTCTCTCTTCTTTTTTATCTCTGCCTTGCAATCGTGGCACTTCGGCGCATCCAGGCTGCCGCGAACTTCTTGGCAATTCCGCACGGCTGGGTGGACCGGTGTAGAAAGGGTGGAAAATGGACGGAGGAGGATGAGCGAGGGCGCGTCTCGGTGTAACTTTCCCGCAGCGTTACGTGCTACGTATGTACGACGGATTTCGAGCGTGGAATTTTCGCCGGTCCCCTTTCGCGCACGAAAACCGCCACAACGTGCGCAACACGCGCGCCATGCAGCGTGCTCGTAGGACTGCAGTTACTCCCGACGACGAGCGGAGTGTGTGCTGGGTGGGTTGGGTTAATCGCAGGTGCAGCATCTCTCCACGGAGTTTCCACGCTCGAATGGAAACTGGTTGCGGCGGTTTGCACGTGTTGTTAAGAGCGCCTGCGAACAGTTGTAAAGGCGTGGCCGATGATTATAATGTCGTGGATATTGTCGTTCATTGCGATTTAATGTGGTCCGTTGCGAAGTTAGATCGACAATGCTGTTTAACGTTGGAAAATTAGAAGTTACGATCTATGCTTCACTTCATTTTCATGGTCGGGTCGTATCGGTGGTACTATTTTGTTCGTTTATCTGAATTAGAAACATCTCGTGTCCAACAATGACTACATAGATGATATATTGATAATTTATTAGGCAATTATTTTCCTACAAAACGAGAACGTGAAAACTATAACATACTTCCGCGTTTCATTAATCGACTAAAATCGACGGTTTTATTTATCTTCTGTCGATGTATCGCACTATATTTTTTTGTTACGTGATACTAGAAATATTGCGCGAGAAATTTTAGATTATGGCGACCAGTGTTTTGTTAAATCACATGTTATATGGGAATTGGTCGAGGAGTCACGTGTCACACCGAGACGAAATTTAGCCAGACGGCTAAGGCGCCTCGTGAAGTGTTATTTCTCGTGCAAAGTTGTTATCCGGGAATTTAGGGTCGATCGATAAATTATCGTTTAACTGGCGCAAAAAGCATCGCGTTTTGGACAGGAGCAGGAAAAAGTTGGACGATTTTAGACGGAATGGGCGAGCCGTTTCGTACAGATAGCAATTAGGTCTCATCAAACTGAAATGTCGCATACATCTGTGTGAAAGTAACGTCACTTGCGCGTCCCATATGCATGTGTGTGCACTCGCTTACACTAACGGCGATTTTATCCACTAATAAATCATTTGAAGGCCGGCTCGATTAACCGGCAATCTGCGTCCACGTTGTGTTCCTTCGATATTCGATATATTATCCGGCAAGCGGATCGCTTTACAGCGATCACCTCGGTTAGCCCAGTAAGGTGCATCGTGTCGATTCATCGATCGACGTCGTTGATTTCTATCTAACGAGAAGTAAACGTCCGGACGATGTTATACGCAAAGTCGCGCGAATGCGGAATAATTTAGTAGTTTACGTGACAGTGACACGGCGAAATTGGCCGCGCGGGCGCGTAAACTTCGTGACGGTAATCAGTGTTCTCAAAATCGACTAACTCCCACGCGTCGGTGCTCCGCGCGACGTTAAGTTCCGCCGTTCCCAAACGAGTTTGCGTCCCGACGGATCTATTATTTGGTATCTGACAAAGAGCACTAGTTCAGAGTAAACAAATGCGGAACGCTAGATCCGCGTAACATGCATGTGCGTCACATGGATTTTCCTACCCTTAACCTTCGCGATGCGAACGAACGTATATCGGGGTGTGCCCACCTATGGTCTTACGAAACAACGAAAGGCGAATCGAATTCGCGAGACGCGAGTGTGGTAATAAGTGTTTTGAAAGTTTCTTTTATAGAGCCCTCTACGTTCGAGAGGGAGTTGCAAGGGATCACGCGAGCGTACAAGAGGTAGAGGGAAAGTGTGCGTGCTTTGTAGGGCACGATAAGGTTTACGTTCCTGCGATCTCTTTGCAGCGTGTAATGGACGAAATATTACGTCTACCGGTTTTGAAGTTAATAATACACTCACGGCACACGTCACGCTTTCCTTTGTGCGGCAGTCAGCGTATGTACTTCCACATGGACGCAGGCGTGATACACACGGCCTCTACTCGGCATGTAAGAGGGTTTTCGTGTACTCACTTGCCGGAAAGCGAACTGTGTAAACTTTTTACTGATAGCGCGCGAGATCTGTATTTCTTCGGATGGATAAGAACGGGGGAAATTCATGTGCGATATATGTCCAATAGCTTGACCGATCGCTCCGATAGTCATTCGGATCTGTAGATGTGATTATGCGAGTGTGACGAACTTTCTCGCGCACACCTGAGACGACGTGTATTTTAGTCATTATTATCCGGACCAACGTACGGTTAATTTGAATATCGTTACGATCGTCGGTGATAGGTCGTGTATAATTGACGCGGCGATGCGAAAAGTCAAAGTGACAAATTGAGAGTGCTGTTGATCTAAAACTATATCGTTATATACGTGTACGAAAAAATTATGCGATGAATTACATGAAATGCAACGTCCCCTTTAAAGCGTACGCATACACATGTGACGCAGTATGACGTTATGTGTCAATTGTATGCTAGATAAAAATTTTATTCCTTCTTTCGGCGAAATCATCGCGGAAAACGCGAAATTTTTCACGAAAAAAATTAATTGATATTCTCATAAGTATCGTAAAGTAGGTCTTAACTTTTTTATTATTGCGATAATAAAGCATGTTTCCCAGTAAATGCACCCCTAAATCTCTCTATAATCAGTATAATTGACAGCTTTAAAAATTGCTCATAATACAAAGTATCACTTTGTCAGGTAGCTTTTTTACACACGATATACGTCCCATTGCAGTTTGAATCGATTTATTTCGTTCCTCGTGACGCGTTTCAGACGGGATCGATGCCAGGCGGAATACGCGTGTAACGGTCTAGGTCCTAGGATGTGACGAATTGTGCGGACCGCATATACATATATACATGTCTCAGGGAGACAATGTTCATTAAAATATAGATACCTGCATGTACACACGGGCACACGCGCCTCGTACAGATTCGTGTTCGTCTGTATGCGGAAAATGGTGGATTGTAAAAAAGAAGAAAGTATAAAAAAGAGAGGCAGAGGAAGAAGAATCGCACGTCCCTCTCCCTACTGTTAGCACAGCGGTGCATACCTATTTGCGACAGTTGGTACGCTGCCAAGATTGCTGATTCCCCGCGGCTATCGTAGTACCACTGTTCTACCTCTTTTACCCGAATACGTAAATCTATTGTGTCGCCGACGACGGAGTGCATATACGCGAGCCAAATATCCCGGGCGCGCTGTTCGCCGCTGGTCTGAACTGTCGACGAGAGCGGACCGCCGTATGTGAAATATTTCAATTTTCCAAAAATTTCCATCGTGGCGTCATCCGCCACTCGGTTAGCCAATCTGCTCCCTCTCGTCGGCCGTACAAATGAGCTGCGGAACGGATAGAACGACGACGACGACTAATGAGCTATGGCGGTAAAAAGTGAAGGGAGGACTTTGTGGTTGAGTCCAAGGTGGTTTGCCGCTCAATTCCGGGCTTTAGCCTGGAGATTATTAGGGAAGGTTAGTCTCTAAGAAGTATACTTCGCGGCTAATACCGTGACTAGTCATTATTTAATGACTACCAAGTGTATAATGAATCTCATTTTTTTAATATACTTTTCAACTGACGGTGAGAAATTTTACATAGATTTTGTATTTATATATTTATTCTTCCCGTCCCCTTCCCTCTCTCTTTTTTTCTCACTTTAATATATACAACTACTTTATATACTATCGAGATATACTTATGTGTGTGCGTGGTGTGTCTAAAACTACGGATCAAGAAGGATTTATAGTTTAAATTTATATGTGATCTACTATATCGCCTATCGTTACTTGTTATACATCGTTTACTATTTCGGTCATAAATAATTGAAATTTATCTATCTATCTATAGGGTCTATTGAATCAGTTTCTCTGGATATAAATCTTTAAAACATAAAAGCTTTTAGAATCCTTTTTTTTGCGACTGTGCAAAATACGTCGACATTTATTACGTTTTAACTACAGGTTATTAGTTCGGAATTAAATGCAATTTGAATCACTTAAATCCTCGTTCATAATTATCCATGAAATTATCCATGAAAGCATGCAATTTTCATAATTTTCATTCTTATCGCTTTGTGCTTCGATTTTGATACTTAATTTAACCAGCGATATCGTTTACGATAATAAATGATAATACTATTTTCAGATGCATCATATCTTGACATCAAGGTTTATTGAATTTATATTCAGTGTATTTTTTTGCATATAAAATTATTTTACTTCGATATCGTCTTTTGCTTTTTTTAGATTTATGATTTATATAAAAAATATATGTATGCGTATACACCACGTCACACATTGTATTTTTTTTCCTACTATTTTGATAGTATATATATTTTTTGTTGTTGCATGATTTATCATACGTATTACAAGATGGAACTTTTCTATTTTTGTTTTATTTTCGAGGTTTGCAGTATGATTCAACTTCAATCCTAGCAATACAAATTAACTGTGATTTATCTCAGCGCTGAGCGAAACTCGATCCTAAAGATTGTCTTAGGGCGAAATCGTATCTTAATAACTCTCTGCTTCGAGGGTTAAAACGTTGAGCTTGGATAATCTCAATTCAATTAATTCAACTGTTATCACTGTAGGTTTATAATAACTAACTTTCCGCGCGGATGGTTCTCAATCTGCGAAGCTCTTACACCCCTCTTTTACCTTACTTTCCGAGGTATTATCTGTTCCTCGCCGCAATTTTCTCTATTCCGTTAAGAAGCATAGTAATTGTAACTTTAAATCCCAATCGAGGTGGCAGACGTGATTTCGCGTCTCTTATTTCTTTGCTATTCGTTCACGCGAAGACTCCCACGTTGAACAGAATAGCAAATCGCGCATTGTTGTGATTATATAATTCTCATTGTTATTATTATTCCCCTTTTTCATTCTCAACGTAGCGGACGAAACTTTAGAAGTCGACGTCTGCATTGATTAGCATCCGCGGTGGAGATTTATCGAGTTTGAAGAACTCGAAGGAGGAGAAAAAGGGAGGGAAGGAGGGGGGGGGGAGAGAATGCGTAAAATGAGCTTTTTTCCACTTAACTCTGTATTCTTTCCTTTTTTTTCTCGTATCTGTACTCTTTCACGTAGGTAGTCACGAAACATTGTTCACACAAGCATTTGAAAAGTTAATTATACCTTTTTCAACTAACATACAGAGTGTGTACTGCATCGTTTCTACTTCAAAATGTAAACCACTACACTTTTGCACTTCTGGCTTAAAAATTGCATCGCCCATTCCGCAGTCTGATATAGGGCAAGCCGCGCTCATTAAATAAGTAATTTAACGGAATATTAATACTGTATGCAATACTACTACATGTGTCGTACGTATCTTTTAACATGGAAAAGTTTCCTTGCTGAATATGCAATTTTTCGCCAAATATAATCTTATAATTAATTTTACGTATTCCACATTCTCTCAGAATTTTATATTCCACAAGATATCGTTCAAATATGTTGGTCGCGAAAGATTTTCGATAAACGTCAAGATATTTTAAACGTTACACGGGTTTTCTATATCGGTATTTAACTGATTTCTCAGAATGCTTATTTACAAAGTAAAAAAATTAAAAAGTTATATTTTATTCTTATCATTTATACACGAAAACGTCCCAGAAAAACATATTATCCTTTTTGTTTTCTTTATTTTCAAACCGATGATGTTAGGTGAGATAAGCTTCGATAGCAAGCTCATTGAAGGCAAGGTATCTAAATCTGCGCCGTGTATCGGGTATCGATCGCAGTCGACGTACGGAGGTGCTAAAATCCACGAGAAATTTCCTTCTTCGCGCAATGTCGTTTCCTGCACGTCCTAGGACCCGCGCCCTTCTCGTAGAATGGCAATGAAAATGACGGTAGCTACGCGGCCGAAAGCGCGCAAAGGCGTCTTGATATGAGGGCGCCTCGAAAGCTACTCGATAAAAGGTCGTTTGGGGGGTCCTGAGTAGGTGCGTCCATTTTTATGGAGGCCAAGGACGAATAGCTCTAGATAAGAGCTGACCTGAGTCTTCGTGGAACCTTCCAAAGAAAAGTTTTCGAAAATAGACGCCAGACAGCTTGACGTGAGCGAGAGAACGGGAAAATGCGTGACCGATTAATGACAAAGGGGGGCGCTTAATTAATAAATTCACTGGTTGGCGGGTGGGGTTAGACGGCGACGGCGGCGAAAGGTGGTACAAGGGGTGGCCTCGTTTTTCGCGAAAATGCCGCGCACAAGGCAGTCTTCTGTAGATGAATAGCCATCTCCGTTGCGTTAGGAAAGTGGGGTAACTGAAGCAGTATGATTAATTAACGTATAATTAATGAATGGCTGAATCTAATAAGAAGCTTGCGGTGTAATCATCTGGAAATTTATCATGCACGAAAATAAGCGCTCTCGCCTCGTTACACGGAAGGAAAAATTCCGCCAATTCTTCGTACTTTGCACTTCGCTACATTGTTTAACTCTCGCGAAGAATAAAGAGCCCGGCTCCTGGCATCATGACCGTATAATCAAGATACCAGGTGCTTTCTTCCTACATAACGTTTCGTGAAAAATGGGTTTAATATTATTTCATAATATTTGTACGTGGTATCTCTCTTGATAGAAATATATTGTTACACATCTAAAAAGAGATCTTTGTAATTTTAACTCTTTCTTTTTATATTGACTGAAATATCGTAGAGATATTTAGACTTTTCTTCTATATAGTTAAAGTGTCATATTTTTAATATTCGTGCCATATGAAAAAATAAAAAAAAACGAAGACTCATCTCCAGTTTACAAATACGTGGGGCGCGGATAGAAATAAAATAAATGTATCTCTTATCTGGGGTATGTCGCGTAATATTTTGCGACGTATGCTGGAACGTGTTAAATCTAGTGCGCATACCTAAACATCGGCGGTAAACATTGTTCACGCGCAATCTGTGTATTTTGATTGCGAATAGTTGTGATACATTCCCGGCGCGGTTGGTCGAGTGCGTCTGGACATTTTACATGCAGACGAGTTTCGAACTCTTGTTGTTCAGTGCTGTTAGAATTTGTACTCTTTAAACATTTTTATTGTTAGAAAAATAATGCGGTAAACGAACTCATACATACATCGCATGATCAAATACTGATGATTGGACAATTGACGAGCTTGCTAAATTACTATTTCATATACATTTTTTTAAATGCATTGTGCATTTTTCACACAATATTTTTATTTTTCATTCTCTATAAAGAATAAAAGGACGCATCAATCGCGACTATTACTGACAAAACTGTGATACGTTTTTTGTTGTTATTCGACTGTGTGTTGGCTATTGAGAACATTGTTTATTCATATGTATTATTCGATAACAATTTTCGTCGATAGTAGTGAGAACAGTAATGACGTTTACGACCGCTACTTTACTTGGCCATGAAACACATAACGACTATTAAATATTGAAACGTGAATTATTTTAAAATTATTCTCACTTCATTATACAAAATAAATTTGCCTCGTTTTGAATACTTGGGTAATCGTCAAATCGCACGAAATCTCTTTCGCATTACATTGAATGTAGAAGGTCCTTACTAAACGAACGGTTTATCTTTACTTGCTATTTCGAGCCGAGTGAATATTTTGCTTTGATCTAAGGAAGGTATTCGTTATCCGATCGTTTGGCCACCATTCTTTTCTTTCTCGATAGCAACTGCTTAATTCATTGTTCGGCGATGCATACCAATGCGCCCCGGGATCTCCGACCTGCACTTTGCGCGATTAAAGCGCAACAAACGGTGACCGTTCGTTTGTTACGGCGATGGCGTCGCTGCGCCGAGATATCAGACAAGAACGAGTGGACAGCCTCCGGGAATTCATGTCGCGCATCTCCTTCTTGCCTGATTTTCTTTCGGCTGGATGTAACGTACGGGGCGTTTCACGTAGGAGAGAGAGTGCTCTTAACCTCCACCTGGATCTCGAGAGGTGGTCTCGTAGAAAGGGGGAGGAAGTGGAGGCAACATGAGAAAGTAGCAAGGACGACGGGGGGTGAGGGCCGGGAGGAAAGGGTGAATACAAGGAGATCCGCCGTGGTTATCATGAAAGCTCCAACGAAACTCGAAACTCCAGCTCTTCTTATTTCTTCTCGCCCCACGTACGTGGGTTGCATTCTCACTCTGAGGATATCCTTACCTCGGAGATCCAGGACTCTCTCATATTTACCTCGTTAGGAATGTCCTGTGTGCAGGTGCGAGACCGGGAGGTGATGATAGGTTCCTCCGGAAATCCCGAGTATCGATTCGATCTCATCGTCATAGTTCTCGCGTCAGACCCTTTATATCACGATTGGCGAATTTACATGCGAGTTAGTGAATTGTGATAGAAATTGCAGGAATCTTTAACGAACAAATGAAAATTAACAAACGGTACAGTTAAAATACGCTGACAATAATAGTAATAATAATATTAGTGATAATAAAAGAGGAATATTAATAAATCACATTTTTATGAAGTAAGAACATATGCAATATATATCGTGTATAATTATTTTTATTGCAAGTAAAAAGAAGAATTCGTACATTGTACATTAAACTAACAACCGTACATGCGTTCAAAGATCTTACGCGTCTACGATTTTACATAGAAACATTGCGAGAAAGCAATGTTCAATTACGTACGTATCTCCTGCGGATCTCGAGAGCGTAACAACGTTATCAAGTATCGAACTCGATTGCTCGAAATAAAATATCACGGCGCGAGAAGCCGGGGGTGGTCAGTCTTTGCGCGTGTAATTTGTTCTCTGTCGAACGACGAAACGACGGGACGCTGCGGGAAACGCGCGAACGCTCTCGCAATATAAATCCGGACGAAAAATAAATGTTTCGTGCATATGCATACGCTAGAATATCTGTCTCCTGCCACACGCGGCCGTTCGCCTCTGCACGAGGGATAATGCCTTCACAGATTTTCTTACGATGTCGTATCTCGCGGAACCGGCAGCCCCGTCTCTCTCGTCCCAACCCTCCCCTCTCTCTATTCCTTGCCGATATAGAGACGTCGTCCTACGTCGGATCGTGGGTATGGGTACACGATAACAATGCAAGCAGAGAAACCGATATCGACTCCCCGGCCGAAGCAGGTTCGGATTGATGAGCTCGCGGTCTACGTTGTAAACGTAGTCATCAAGAAGCTCACCGCGGTATTGGAGATTTGATTGATCCCGATGTATATGGGGATAGGGAGGACAGTATTGTGGCACTGGTGCTAATTCCCATTAGTGGGTGTACCTCGTGTGCGACCCGTTCGGCATGGCAACGACGCCTATCTACGACTATACACGGCCGCGGAACCTTGTCCATACATTCGTTATCACTGGGCTCGCCTTACATGGTAATGTAATATAATCAAGATATGTTCTCCCGGACATGAATCTTCTGGCTTACGTTATGGCCGTGAACCTCGTTAGAGCTACCAACTCGCCAGCGTGGTCTGTCCTCGCGCGCACATCCACCACAGTCAGTCTCGCGAACGACGCGGTGTGATTTTCATCGTTGTTTGCTAGATAAATACGAGACGCATATATAACGCAAAAACTACCGTCGGATTATTCTTATATCGATGTTTGTTTCGTGCAGCTATTGTGCTCTTACGTCGTCACCAGCGGCGAGAGAAATGCAGTTATTAAAAAGTCCACAATATCGTCACGAAATATGACAACAATATGTCTGAATCACCTTAATTTCAATCAGTCTTAGAAGTCACTTGAAGCAGCTCGTAATGCGCACGCTTTGCATTTTTTATTCCTCATGATGGCAATTGTCTTTTACGAATACATCATTACTCGTTTCCGCATCAACCACGCGCTTTCACAGAGTGCGACTTTTTTATCGAACTCTGCCACTTGTTATAAAAATATGAAATGCGAGAACACACCGACATGATGATATACCGTCGTATTATTCTTACGTTCACGTTCAATATTTGCTCGGTGTGATTTCAATATTTTTGTTTTCCCGTAGTTATCAATGAACGAAGTGCATTCACGCCAGATCCGCGCGTTTCTCATATCGCATAATATATTCTCATGTCGCGGCGGAGAATACGACTGCTTTACATATTACGGATCAATTCAATTAAACATTTTATGGAAGGAAACGTGGCCCGACTGTCCATTAACGCATCATGAATAAATTACCTGGAAGTTCGCGTGTCATTTCTTCTGAAGAATTAGAGTCAGAACTACTACATTGACGCAGGCGCTACTAAATATCTCAAATTCATATCACAATCTTTACCTCGGATTTATCGACTTCTTCTAATAGATGCGCGGGGAGGTCAGTGAACCTCTATTACCGCATCATCCTCGTCATCGCTCGAATTAGACGCCGTAGGGACATTGATTGCAGCATGTGCTTCGGTGCACGCATGATTAGGACTGCATCGGTGTAATTGAGTGGGCGGATTTCCGATTTGCATTACCGTCGAAGATGTTGCTCGCTGCCGGTTACTAATGGCACGGACACACATAAATGGCCGAGCCTGCCTACCGGTCTGCACTGCTATGTTCCGGCTCGAGTTAGTACCTAGTACTCTGGTGCAGGTATGTACCTGGGTGGCGTCTCCCGGCAGAAACCTGCTGAGGATCGACGGCGAAGGGGAAACGCGAGGGGCCGCAACCGCAGCCCGTGAGTGATATACCCTCAATATCCACACTTTACCCTAAGATCTCACTAAATCTCCTCCTAGCTTGCCTACCCATCTCTCGGGCGCATCCATAAGCCTGCATACACAGTGTTCCAGTTTATGAGACGGTATATTTTCCGGTGGCGCGGCGGCGCGGCGCGAAAATCCGTCGGCGACGGCTTCAACGCCATACGGTGACGCGTTTCTCACTATTGTTATTTTGCTTTCTATTTTACTCTTTTTCGGATTTTGTTTAATTTTCGCCTTGGTAATTAGGACATATTAACAATAGTTTCCCGACTCAGATGCATTTCTTTTTCATACATCTTAAAGCGATATATGTATTTTTTTCATATCAGTAATTAGTAGATTAAAGTTTCAGATATTTCTAATAAATATTTTTAATATAATACATAATACACACAGGAAAATGTTTATAAGTCACTTGCAATCATATCACGTTCGTGATAAAAATTCCTTTAATATATGTGTAGAGCGTGTCCGTTTCGTAATAGTCATGTGAGGCGGATCACACTTCAATTTTGACTTTCGCTGTAGTCTTGTGCTTTTTTGGTGAGAAAAGACAGATAGGGAGAGATAGGAAAGCGATACGAGAAAATTGATATGCCTTGTTTTTCTCCGACGTGTAAAAAGAAAAATAAAGTCCGAGAACGGTCTCGTATTTCGTTGGAGAACTACGTCTTCGTTTTGGGCAGCTTTTCACAACAGCTGTTGCCAGCTGTCGAAGGACGTGAAAAAAGGTGTCGGAAGCACCGGCGTATACGTGAACAGAATTTCATATCGGAAGAATCTCTACACTACTTGAATGTGCGATTTCCTCATAGCGGAATTAAAAAATTATATGCGACGCGGTATATTCACATCGAGCAACAGGCTACTATTGAGTTTGCTTTGAACATTGTGAAAATTTAAACAAAGCGTTATCGCATTGAACTGAATAAATTTAAGAGATTTCCTAAATTTAGAATTAAAATTTAGAAATACTCGGGATTACGTGAGATTCGCGGCGATATGAAGAGATTGAGTATATGGAAGATTGAGAAAATAAAACCGCGAAGATAATTGTCGATTTCAGAAGGAGAGAATCCGAGAAAGATATTTTGGAGCGTAAAAATATTCGTGCGTGCTCTCTCTCTCTTTCTCTCTCTCTCACGCTTCGATATTCGGCCGAATGTCGCGTTAATAAAGATTACTTAATTAGAAACAACACTCGTGAATAAAGCATTAGAGCCTCCCTACGCGAACGGTCGTCGGACAAATGGCCAGGCGTGAATTAATTGCGCTCTCCGTGCGACGAGCACCTATAAAAACATTTAGAAATCCTGTATAGCAATTACGTCGGAGCGCCGATGAGCTCACATGCGATCCTTAAAGCAACAGGCGTTTTAACTGCCTATCAAGTGAGCGAATTCATTTATGAGTCGGCAGAGGTGAATCAAGAGTGCTCGAGCTGCGGCTGCAGACTAGCTTTTCATACGGCAGCGACATAAATGGCTACGGTACCTCGATACGTTAAACCAGCTTGCCACATCTGCCAACCACTCGCGATACGTTCCATGATTTCGCGTACGGTTCGACCTATTCGCTGATTTTACATCATTGATGGCGAGAACGTACCGAAGCACTGCCGTTAATGGATGTACATTTTACACTTTCATTTGCATTAATTATTGAAGTTTCAATTATTTTAAAGCACGCGCGATTGCACGTAACCGTATTGCGTTAAGCTTTTCATGCATCCCGCTAGCCAGCTGCATGTTTTAGCATAAACATTTTACGCGGACGTTCCGATTTAACGGCTTACGCAATCCCAAGCTGTTTTGCGATTGTTCCATATTATTTCTGCTAACAGCAGCAGCGTTATATATAATTCGCGGATGTCATACGTTGGTTAAACGCTATTGTATTGCTAATCGTATCGTAAAGGATTGCTCTTCGGATTTACTGCTGCTTTATTAACGTTATTTGTGTGCACGCAAATTTATACGCATAAAAGACAACAAGCGCGCATAGATATCTTGTTTTTGATCGCGATATAAAGTGAGTGGTGAAATGAAGGTGGTATATACACACATATATACACACATACCTAGTTATATTTTAATATTATATTTTAATCTTTATACTTTTTAAACTTGTATACTTTGTAGCCCTGTATTTTTGAGCATGCTTTATTCAGCTCAGTAAAATTTTCACATATTCTTAAAATAATATTTTTAAAATGCACGTTGAAAGAATAGGGCAGTCATAGAAAATATGCATCATTTTTGTCAACAATTTCTGGTCACACTAAACGATATTTCTGAGATAATTTCACAAATATTACAAACTATATTCTTTCGGATAGTACATTGTTCAGTCTATTTTTTCTCGCAGAAGTGATATTTTAGTTTATAAACGAAGAGAAAAAATAAAAAGCGGTTGTAATTGTAATATTAAAAAAAGAAAAGTAACGGTATATATTTTTTAAGCACTTTCTAATAACACACACAATTAAAAGTTAATTCCAAATATAATACAATATTTTCGTTATTATCGTGTATATGTTGCATAAAATCTAAATTTACATATTTGACTCATGTTTGTTACATGTATATATAACACGCATGTTTTCACTATTAGCTTATTAACGTATGACGTAAATAATAAATTACATTATACATAAACGGCTCGTTATATGCGTGTTACGCGAATATTATACTAATATTTCCGGAATTAAAATCGTGTCACGCGGTATATCAAAAGCTTTTTCATATAATATTGATTAACGCGAAAATGTGTCTGGAAGGCTATGCAAATTAAATTACTACCGCTTGAAAATTAAACGATGAAATTTTAACGGATTATTGAACAAAATAATTGGCAATCTACAGATATACAAAAATAATATAAAAAAATAAAAGATATAGTATACAAAATAATATAAAATTTTTTTTCTATTATCTTAATCGTACACGTACGTATGAATTGCGACTGTTCTCGGGCGGAGATTCTAGATTGTCCGACTTTTTGAAAAATTTACACGACTTCAATTTGAAACCAGAACGATAACCATCTCCAATTGTTGGCAGCACAATTCGATCTGATACCTGATGTTTTAACGTAGAGATTGTTTTGACCGATTGGCTGTTAGATTGCTAGAGAGGATACATACACCTACATACGTGTACACGTTTTTGGGTTTTTCCACGAAATGTACAGAGTACATTTTGAGATAGAAAAGAACGTTTCGGATAGTTTCGTCGAGATTTGAGCGATTAAGTCTCTGCTTCCTCTGTCTCTTATATCTTTTTCTCCTTCCCTCTTTGTCTTTTTCTGTCTCTCTTTCTCTCTCATCTGAGAATCAATTTTCAACTAGTATTTTTATTATTCGAATGAAATACGCGTTAACGAATTAAAGTAATGTATAACGCACAGTTTTTCATGTTAGTTTGATTACGTGTTACGGGCATAAAATCTTCAAATCGGGGTTATGGGAGACACGATGGCGTTTGTACTGACATCCTTGAAGTAAGATTTTGTAAAAGCAATAATATTTTCAAATAATAAATGTATGAATGCGGACTCTCGCATTCATACGTCCTACGGCACGTCTAATAGGAAAGTAGCGTGAAAGCGGAACGAGTTATTACGGCGCGGCACGTTTCAGCAACAGCCTCGGGCGATTTGCGACGGCTTCCTTGCCTGCGGCCGGTCAGCGTCCGATTCTCGGCGGAACTTTCAGAAACGTTTCAGAATGACTCGGCGTAATCGCCGGGAGAAGCAATACGACACAAGGCGTGGCGCAGTTGTAGAAAGTTTTAACGCGCCCGGCGTGATCTTGCAAATAGCCGTCGTAAATCAATAGCAAAGGGCGTCTGGCTTCGGTGGAGGGGGCGTAAGCCGAAGAAGGGAGCACGACGCTAGCACGACGCTGGGGGGTGGCTGTCGGGCATGGGTGGGCCCGCGGGTTGGGGTAACGAGAAATTGAAGGAGCCCGTCGTAAATGGATGTTCGCGATTACGAGAAAAATCGTATATAAATGGCATGGTATGGGTGACGGTGTGAGAAACGGAGTGGAGGATGAAGTTTTATCTGTCGGGTGGCTGGGACGCCTGCGAAAGCGAGAGAGAGAGAGAGAGGCATAGAGAAAAAGAGAGTAGGAACTAGAGAGAGAGAGAGAGAGAGAGAGAGAGAGAGAGAGAGAGAAAGAGGAAGAGAGATGGGAAGGAAGCGAGTGCGGAAGGAACCGAACGAAGGATGGAGAACGGAAGAATTTGTCCGTATGACGGTGCACGTTTCGCAGCGAGGAAAGATTTTGAATCAAAGATCGATTACCACGAAGTTATGTGATTGAGGGAGCACTGACGTCGTGCATTTTTAACTTAGCTCGATATGTACGTCCCCTCCTACGTTTGTTATAAAAACGTAATGCTTCCCGGTCCCATTTATCATACGACTTTATTACGCGGCATGTGTGCTTCTCCCGTTTTCTTTCCGAATGGTAACTGCGTCGCGTCGCGTCGTTTAAATATGCTGAGCTAGATTTTTATTTAGGTACGCAGCAAATGCGCGATGTGTTGTACATCGATAAAAATTTGTAAGTTTCGAATGTACAGCAGGTTGCCGGCGAATCGCGTTGCAGTGCGATTCACTGAGCAATCGATTTGTCGGAAATATTGCCATCGGAACCGCACGAAACATTCGCGCTCCTACTCCGTTTTGTACAATTAGTATCGGTAGTAATTGCCAAATCAGCAGTGTTTGTCACGCGCGATCGTAAAAAGATTCACACGGTATCGTCGCACTGAATAATCGCGTCGCGTCACCCGCACGAAACGCTTCCTGCAGCATCTGCAACTATGGCTTACTTGATCTCGTCGAATGACGCTATTGAAGCTGGTAGCAGGATACACACTGTAGTAATCGCTGCGTGCGAAGCAACAGAGCGCACGCTTGTTTGCCAGGATCAGGGTCAATTAGATTCCAGCATACATAACGATTCATTGAATTGAACTTGTTAGCCTACACAGCGCGCAAAATGGCACAGGAATGTGACTTTGCAAACCGACGTATAAGCTCATATAGTTGCACGGAATACTGTAATATAATGCGCGTTATTTTCAGTTATTCTTATCTTTTGGCGATTGCTCGATTTGACGTCGCGATTGAGGTGTACTGTTAGTTTTTAGATACACGTTGCTTTCCCGATGCATGTATCTTAAAAAAATCAGATGTTATGAAAAAAAAAAAACGAATAAACTGCAACCTCTGTATTACTATTTGTCAGTTTACATTGTCAGTTTAGAGCTATTTACATTGTGTGACGAAAGACAATAATACGTGACAACTGAATGGATAAGCGCTGCACTAACAACGAATAAGCTGCTTATCGTGGAGGTGGCAAATGTCGAATTGGAAAAAGTTTTTATTGTTACTATTTCTTCTCCTTTTCTCTCTCTCTCTCTCTCTCTCTCTCTCTCTCTCTCTCTCTCTATCTTTCTGTTTTAAGATGATAGATGCATTGTTATGATGATACGCGCATATATATTATGCATTTCTATGCAAGTTTTACAATAAATTTTAAAGACTCTTCTTTACGCGAAATTGATAAAAATATTTTATATTCGGTATATATTTACACGATGAGAGAATATTATACTATACAAAATGTAATTAATTTTTTTTTATTTTTTTCTTAACGTGTTTACACGCACGGACTGGCTTTTCAGACGCGCGTTTTTAGGATGCAACAGTTTAGGAAGTACTGCGTCTTCACATTTTTAAATTATCTTAATATAATAAGCCATGTACCGGCGCGCACATGTTTCATTTTATTAACAGCCGTAAGCAAATACCGCTGATAACATCAAAATTCTACATTAATGAAAATTTTATAATTAAATGTAATAGCTTCACTTTTACATTAACGGAATACACGTGTCAAGAATTGGAGAAAATTAGATTTGTGGAAATGCGCATATTGGGAAAAAAAGTTAATTAGCATTTTCTTCTCTATCGGAAAAACACAGGAAACACAAGATCGGAGAAAGATTTATGAATAATCTAAGGATTCCCGATAAGGTATAACTTCCATCTGTCGCGTTATCCGCCTTCCTCTCTGCTGTTCCCTTAGGAAATATTATAAAAACGAGGAAACTGTATACGTTACGGTTGTGTTTATCACCTGGGAAGGGCTGATTGGCTACCGATCGTACGTAGCCACAGTGCGCACCTTTACCAGTACGACAGCAATTCGATCACGATAATCAGGGATTACCTCGCAAACGGAGGCAACGTAACAGTGGGGGGTTAGCGGCGTGTATCCTCGTCCCATAGACACGGAAACGTAAAAACCTCCGTCACCCGTCCGGCCCCATGACGGATCAGGCCGGCAAATAACCTTTTTGCGATCCTCTCTGGTGGCCGAGCTTGCTTGTCTCAGTCGCCGATCGTAGCGCAGCTACGAGTAGAGAAAGAGAGTGATGCAACCGTATGGCGTCGGTGATAAAAAGCGATATACCGCCAACGCCATCCGCGAGCGTAAGGATTCCGCGGTAAGCCGAGCAGAGTGGGAGAATGAGAGGATAGAAAAAGCGATTTCCGACCGGGAAAAAGTGTCGTGCCGCATCGAAATTAGCAGCGTCGTCGTCGTTTCTCTTTCTCTCTCGTCGTCATCGTCGATTAAATCAATTCCGCGAAAGAAGAAAAACCACATATAATTCGAATCGCTCATCCCTCGAGGACGGGATGGGCTCTCGGTTTCGGCGAAGTTTCTCGAGCACAAGCAAAATTCGACTGTCGCACACTTTTCTACGAGTGCACGAGCGGGATAAGTTATCGCGCTTCTTTCTATCAACCGACTTTCAGAAAAAGCGGCACCATATGGTGTCATCTATAAAACGCGATATAGCCATGCTACCGACACGAAGATAAGTGTCCGAAGTAAGCTCTGTCTGTACCAAAAAAGAGCTATTTCATAACCCAACGAAAGAGAAAGAGAGAGAGAGAGAGAGGTTAAAGGAGGGGGAGACGGTTCCGGAGTCGGGACATCTGAAATCCGAAGAATAAGATCGGAGTCAAATGAAAAAGTACTTTAATATTGAGCAAAAGATCTTCCCTCACGTATCGATTTATCATATAATTTTTATTTCCTCTACTTTATTTGTTTTTCGTTATGTAACAATGTTTAATATCTTAGAATCTGCATTAATGAAAACTTTGTTTCTTTTCTTTTTACATAATTAATTAAGCTCTAGATTTTTATGCAATCTCCACGTTTTCTCTCTCTCTCTTTCTCTTTCTCTCTCCCTCTCTCCCTCTCTACATATACATTCTCTTACTTTCATTAAAATTTTTATTCCTCTTTGCCTCGTATATATTCCCGTCGTAGCTCGCGATGGGTAGATAGGAGAACGTCGGCGCGAAATAATATCGAATAATAAATAATTTGCAAATCCGACGCGAGACAATGCAAATAATCTTCTCGATAAATGGCGCGTGCGTCTGCGGCGGCGCTAAGCCTGGTTGGGACGGAAAAGGCTGCTTCACTTAATAGAAATTTAATTGATCCTTCGGCTATGCGCGGTCGAGCGTAATGCAAATTGAAGTGCTTCAGTGAACGACCCCGCGTATCAGAGAAAGAGAACCGGACTAAGAGAGGTCGAGACTAGTGGCGATGGGGAAGAAAGAGACGGAAACACAGGGTGGGCCAGTGTCAGCGGAAAGTGGGATGCCATCGGGCTATGCGAAAGAGAGAACGAGAGAGAGAGAGAGAGAGAGAGAGAGAG
>NW_022639470.1:1824444-1853779 GCF_010583005.1 Odontomachus brunneus
AGAGAGAGAGAGAGAGAGAGAGAGAGAGAGAGAGAGAGAGAGAGAGAGCTGGGCGGAAAGGGGAAAATGCACAAGGAGGAACAACGCGAACGAGGGAGCAGGAGATAGCATCGAGTGTAGAGGATCCAACGCAGGGTATATGATGGCCAGAGAGTTTCGGCGCGCGCGAGTGTGGATAGGGGAACAACAGCAAACAGCACTCTTGTCCCACGCGGCTCAATCCTCCGCTACAACTGCATGCTCCCTATGTGCCTTGCGCCTGCTGATCTATTCCTTTCCGCTCCGTCCCCTGCAGGTGTAGGTGCGAGTGCGAGATCGGCCTGTATCTTTCATTTTCTACATGACCGTAGCGGGACGGGTAGCTTCATCAAGCCGGATGCGTTATGATGTGCCGGTATCACCCTATCGCGCGCGTCCACTGCTCGGTCATGCGACCCTTCTTAACCCCTTTTCGCGCGCGATCGTATTACGTGCGGTGTAGTTAATTCTCGGACCTGCCAACGAACCGCACAGTACCAGGCCTCGTGACAAAACGCGTACCGATGACCAAGGGGTAACATCGTTCGCCACTGTGACCGTCATCCTGCGCCATCCGTCCGTCGCCATCCAACGACATGGACGGCGATGAGCGCGGGCGAGATGAGACTTTATGGTTGCATAAACTGGGGACTCGTGCGTCGATCTGCTCACGCGAAAGTGGACGCTTTACGCTTATTTGCTGTCTCTCGATGTTGGTGTTTATAAGTTGGCTGGATAACGGACTGCGCGCTTTACGGTCACTACGGTACGCTCTTGTAAAGAATTCCACCGGGAATTGTCAGGAAATCAGGGATGTTTATGAGTTCGTAATATGTCAAATAGCACGCTCGACAATCAATACTGAACGATTAAATATTGCGAATTTATCACACCGCCACCTGTGCGTTTCGGTGAGAGGTAATTTTCCGAATTCTGCAGATATACGGCACCGTAATTATACGGAGAATTATACAACGCTTTTCAATATACCTGGCATATACTATAAATGTCAGAGACTTCCCTCCAATTCAGTTTTATCGTGCGGGGAAACAATGAACGCGCATCTGTTTAGTAAATTGCAAGCTATTTCATGCTTTACGAGTAACTTTAGTTTGTAATTTTAAACGTTTCACATATAGTTACATTCGTATGCGCATCGAATAATATCTGTCGTGTCAATGACTTATATATATATATATATATATATAGGGAAGGAATTTAAATTGAAAAGAAAAACAAAGACATTTTGCATTACGTGGTAATGAGTACAGATTACAAGATGTTAAATCAATCATCATTATCTATGATTTAAACGAATGTAATATACATCGAAAAAAATTTATGACACAAGACATAAATCGCTAATAAAAGTTAAATAATAAATTTTCGTGTGTTGTTAAGTGTCTGGCGGCATGGTGCTGGCAAAACTTTATTTTCTATTCATGAGTGCGAAAAGTGCTTGCTAATTCGCGCCCGTTCATTTACACTGAGCTTTAACCCGAGTGTAGCCCAGCCAACCTTCCTTTTATTATGTCATGTCCACGTACGACGAAAAACATATTTCATTCGTGAGAATAAATTATGTGGTAATGAAAGTTCGCAGCAAACAAGAAAGCGCATGAAACACGCGTAATTTTTTGAAGAAAGAGCAATGTTTTGAAAAATTAATGAAGTCATGGTGGCACACTCGGTCGCAAAATATAAGGACTTTTATGAAGGGCTCGATTATTATTTAATTTGAAATTATCGTATATTTTATTAGGTTCTTCCTCTACTAACTACTAAATTCTTCTAGATCTCAGTTGATGTTAGATCCGCTCGATTAAATGTTTCAAGTAAGAATAATTTAAATATTTCACAATTTTATCGAATATTGGTTTATTTTGTTAACTGATAAAATGTATTACGCAGATGCGGTGTTTTTAGTTTTATATTACTTTCTCTCTCGTGTAAAGTTAGAGTTCTCCGATAATATTTAATAGCTTTTGTACATCGACTTGATTTTAAGTAATTGTTTTACTATATGAAATCGCCATAAAGGAATACTAATACAGATACATTCTGTCGAAATGAATGAGTGAAGCTGTACCTCGCAAATCTAATCGTGCATTAAATCGCATACAGCTCTCTCTCGTTGAAACGTATATCTCTCCGGTTCCGTTGCTTTGACGCTAGAGAACACCTTGAGAAACGGTGAACCAATCTAATAACGAAACTAATTTTCATATTCCATTTTCATGTATCATATCAAAGACATACGCACAACTCTCTATACGTTTGCACTCTAAATGGTGCATGCTTTGTGAATTTACTGAAACGCGCGAGTCGATAAAAATGTTTTGTAGACCTTTTTTGATAAACAAGATATTCTTCATTGATAAATTATGCCGCTGCGAAACAGAATAATTGGACGAAGCGCCGTATTTTCCAGACGTTTCAAAGCATCACTCTCGCGAAAATCACACAAAGATAATGCAATATTGTTTTCTGCGTGGACAAATTCAGCTATTCGCATCTCGCAGAACTTTCTTGTATTGCGATTTCTCAAACAAGAGATCGTCACGTAAAAGTACGGAAGATCGGTTCTCGATAATGTTCTTCTATTTATCGACTTGAATGATTTCAGCACATGGTAATTCGGTAAATTATTTGCATGATAACGCACAACATTATTTATATGGAAATGCATGAACACGCGAATTTCGTTCGTTACATTGTAATAAAGCAAATGAGCTTCCAAATTCATCACGCGCCTTTGCGAAATATATTTTATTTTCGTTTGTCGGCCAATAGAGCGAGTATGCATTCGTAGATAAACGATCCTTCTCCACGCTACTTCGCGTGAAGGATTAGTGAGAAGTACGTCATATATTTCATCCTGGATCCGCCTTCCAGAGGTAATGAAAATCCAGCTGCCGGCTGGAAACGCGGGAAGGATAAAACGAAACGGAAAATACAGATAAGAGTTTCCAACAAAGGAAACTGATGAATATCAATAGACAAAGTACGCGCGCACATACAGAAAAGGAAAAACAGATTGTACGCACACGATGTACGACACTCATACGGATTTGTAAGTTGCGTTCCCTACGTACATAATCCTCGCCAGTAGCAATATTGAAATGAAATAATGCATGTCACAGAGTTGTGCTGATACTTCATTCATAAACATAAATGATCCGGATGCGCGCAAATATGAAATCTGATATGATACTCTAAAATTTTCAATAAATGGATAATATTTAATCGATTAGCGTAATATATAAATAGCATAAATTTCTATTTTAACATCAAATCAATATATACGATTAATAACAGTGTAAATATATTCCGGTTTTGATGCGTAAGACAAGCGGTATGGATTTATATTGTAGATCGAAGTGCGATACAAACGCTTCGACACCACAATAGTGGAAGTATCGTAAATTTGATGCGATTAAAATAATTCGTTAGCCATTTGTTACATGAACAAAACGGCAGTGTGCATAATTCGTCAAAATCATCAGTTATCTTGATCCGAATGCACGTGCGGTCGTTTTGGCCTTCGTACAGCCCACGTATGAAGCGTATCGTGCCACCTAACTCGTAAAATAACTCTGAACAAGTTTTGATAAATTGTAGACGTCACACCAGCACGTGCGAAGCGTTCCCCATTAGTTACGGTGTTTCCCACCAGAATGTACCCCTGTCTTTTCTTGAAACACGTGCTGGCGTTACTATCAGCTGTCAAAATTTCTAACACACGTGTTCAAACTTATTAGCCAGAAAATATGTCTCGTACGAATATATTACAAAACGCGTAAAATGACGCGGTCGATTAGTTTTGCAATTAACGCTCAAAGATATCGTGTTCATAAAAGTTGCACGCGATAAACCTGTTCCTGGGAAACGTGTGTCTCTCTCTATACATCTGAAATATCTTTTTTTTTTTTTAATTCATTTAATACCACAAGCGGATCTCGGATAGTGAGGAAGCTTAGTGAGCTTGAATGAATCAGTTTTTTTTACGAGAGAAATATACTTCTCGTCTTATTTTGATTGATAAAATATAGGGCGTATTGAAGAATAACTTTTGACTTTATAGTAACGTATTACACACAAAAATAATAAATAATTTCTATTGTGTGCGATTTTTTGTACACGGTAAAATTATTCTCACACAATTTATTGTAATTCCTCCTGGCCCCGTAATGCGTTGTAATTTTGGCCGCCTGAACCGAAAAGAATTGAATTCGTCGTGTTTTCATCAATATAATCTGCTTAAAAATGATTACTGCTTTTTTGTACAAATTTTATATATATATGTATATGTATACATATATATATATATATATATATATATATATAAAATCTGTACCCATATATCCATTTCAATACCGAATCGGATTCTCGTAAATTTTGTTGGTTTCTGCTTAACAACTGAAAACCGAATTACAACCCGTTCACAAGCGCAGGGGAGAGGGGGTAAGTCGTTTAATTCAGATTTTTATTTTTCCACAAATATTTTATGCAGTCCGATATAGTTTTTAACTTAACATCTTGCACATGTATCTGTAGATATATGTGGAAATAGCTTGCCTCTGCTAATAAAACAACTGACCACTCCAAAACGAACTTTGTCCTTTCATCATAGTTAAAAATATGCAATTACCACAATCGAGATTAACATTTAAAGAGAAATGTCATTACGAATTTACTGTTCATATAGTATGTGTAAGCTAATAATAAAATCGATATTGTATACGTAAACCAGATAAAAAGATAACTTTGGACGCAAAATTTAATTTGGCGATTAGTGAATGAAACTAAATATTTCGTGGTATCATCATATACTTTTTTATTCATTATTTAGTAAGAAATTGGGTTTTACTATGAGCGACGTCTTGTTTCATCTCTTATTTACGAGTCAGCAGTATAGTTTAATAATATAAGGCGCAAATACATGGCTAGCACAATGCGGTCGAGTCACTTTTATATCGAATCACGCTCATCGCGCGCTCCGAACGCCGGACACGAATCCGGCGGAGTAGTTCGCCACGAAAAGAAGCGCATAAGCGTAAAGAGTAGAAGTGGAAAGGGGTAGAAGACGACTACGACGAACACGCGCCGATTCGCGCGGCTGCTTAACCTCACGGCGAACGTGCGCCGGCTGCGAGACTTTCCCGGCGACTTGTTGGTATCACCTGGTCCAATGTCTTCGGGCACAATGTAGCGGCAATTTAACTTTGTGCCTGACTTACGTGCGTGGTGCATACAAATGAGGTCGAGGGCTCCGGTGAAATGCATCAGTCAAAGGAGTCGAGCCGGCTCGTAGGCGTCGGCGTCGCGCGTTGGTGGCCGCGAGGGAAGACGAGGCGTCGCGACCTTAAAATCGTTCGCGGAACAATACCGCACGTCAGCTTCGGAAACGGCACGACCGCAGTGTGCTGCGCACCTGCTTACCCCGCGTCACCGTCATCCTTCACCCCGTCGTTGCGCGCACCGCACATTACCTGGTCTGCCTCACGGTCTTTTCACGTGGTGCGAGCGAGCGAGCGGGCAGGCGAGCTAGCTAGCTCTCGATCTCTCTCTGGCGCGCGCGCGCGCGCGCAATGCAATTTCAAATTAATTATGCATCGGGCGCTGCCCCCGGCGCACACGCGGACGTCGAATAATACTCCGGCGGTTCACGCCTCCGCGGCCGAAAGAGGCAGCTAATAAACCGGCATCAATTAGCCGACACGCAATGCCCTGGCCGGCACACACGGCACCTGCGGTGTCCGGAATTAGGCGTATCCCGCGTGCGCGGAACCGACATCGTACGCGAAATCGCCTATCAATACCGACATATCCCCGAGCATTGACACCAATTAAATGACAGGCTTTCCGCTGGGCAACGTTAATAATGCTGAGCGATCTCTGACATATTGACGGGAAGAATTGGCGCGCCAACGCCACCACGGATCTTTTCGGGGATATTTTAGTACGACTTTTCTTTTTCCTTTCTTTTTTTTACAGATGACTAAAAGAACTGTACGCTTATGTCCCATTATACTCTCTCCAACGTGAAATTCGTCCGAACGTATTTATGGAAAAATGCGAAGGGGGACTTTGAAAAAATGCAAAGCGCGCAGCCGAAGATTTGCATGGCTTGTTGGATTGAGATTTAAAGAAACGGACGGTCAGCAGATCAGACCGAATCGGTGGTCCCGTTCGTGCCGCGCGGGAATGTGGGAGATGCGCGGAATCAGTCCGTTTCTCCGATGCTACAATGCGACCACCACCGCCACCGCCGGTCACGGTAACTGCGTCTCGCGTGGATCGATTTCGTCGCGCACGTTCGGCGTCGATCGCGCCGAATCGGGCAGCGCTCCTCTGCTTCCGCCACGGTCTGCAAACTGCTACAAATGGAAAACGACAGCTCCGAAAAAGGGAAGCGCGAAAGAGCGTCCCGTCCGGTCCGTCCCGTCGCGTCGCGTCGCGGCGCCCGGTGGGACGGCGTGAAAGAGGGTGGAAAGGCCGAGAGATAGAATTAGGTATAGGATAGGGTGAGAGAGAGCGGACGCGCACAGGGCACGCGAAAGTGGGAACACGGTCAAGCGGATTCCCGGCTGCCGGTCGGGGGAAAGCTTAAATCAACTTGATTTAAATCGCTGAATCCGAATCGAACGAGCGCATCCCGCGTGCCACCCGCGCGTCCGTGCGTGTGTGCGGTTCGCTACTCCAGGTGATGGTGTGGCGGTGGTGATAGTAGCCGCACCAGCAGCAGCAGTAGTAGTATTAGTAGTAGTAGTAGTGGCGACGGTGGTGCGACGGTCCCGCACGGGTAGAGCCAGCAGCTATTTAAACTGCAGGGGAATTTCCTCCGCGTGCGGCGTTTTAAAAAGCCAACCTCTCCGGGCTGTACATGCCATCGGGACAAGGGCGGGCTCGTACCTGTCGCGACAGGGGCAGTTTTGTCGAGCACTGAGCGCCAAAAGCGTCGACCGAGTTTACCACAACAAAACCGAGCGTCGGTCGATGCGTCCACGTCGTGTTTTTAAACGGCGACACGATGGAACCGATTATTCGTCGTATTGTGGGATAAACCGTGCGATAAAAACGTTTTGCGTCTCGTCGATTATACACGACGACACGCCGAAACCGATTATTCCCCGTACGTGAAAATACCGGGCACGTAAAAACCCGGTCATACTCTCTGTACGCAGCTGGAAGAGGGAGAGAGAGGGGGAGAGGGAGTCTTTAAATGTTTCCGAAAGGAGGATCTGTTAGCTTCAAACAACAACGCACAATTATTCGCAACGTGGGCGATTAATTGGCGAATCTCTGTTACGAAACGATTTTCTGCGAGCTGAAAGCAACAGTCAAGACGCTGCCACGGTATTGTAGGATTATTCTTGGTAAATCGGGTTACACGAGAAACCGTAAGATTTCGATTCTTAGTTCTCTAACTTTGTACGCGCGCACGTCTTTGAATCATAAGCAATCGTCGCAAGTAAGAGAACTGTGAGTTATCGATATTTACCTGGCGGGGAAACCGTGTGAAAGAAATTACGCCGGCGGTAAATCTACAATGTTGATTTCGCACACTAAAGGAAATTCATATATCACCGCTAAAACGACGGTAAACTTTGCGCGAAGCGCTTCGCTAAAACTTCACTAAGTACATGGATTCTGACAGACCGAGAATTGCCCCAGTTCTATAACGAGCTTTCCTAGTCGCGATGATAATTTGAGTGCTATGTTGCTGTAGACCAAAATCCTTTGTTGCGAAGCCGCAACCGTCTTCCTGAAGCAACATACTGTGTATCAACGCGCCGAGCTGTGTACTGTATATGTATCACACTTCGAAAGTGATGAAAAATATCAGAACACGAAGGGCACGGATTTTTCGTGCGCGTTGCAAATTTAGCGTGAAACCAGAGAGCGTGCCGTGCGAATTACCGTGTAGATAGAGCGAGGTGCAGTGGCAGTCTTACAAAATTGCATTAATTTTGAGCGCAAGCTTTGAGGTTTCGCGCGTCTCTGTGGGCCGTGAATAATTTCCATATCACACATCCAATGTCATAGATATTGAAAGCAGAGGTTACACAAAACTAGCGTTCCGTTAAAGGAGACACGCGACAGCACTATCGCCAGTGATATCTGTTACATAGTGCGACGACGTTTGACGTGGAAAAGTAATCATCGCGCGCGCGACTACCATTAATTTAGACTCTCGTCGTATTCGCTGTCAATTAAGGAGTCTTGCGCTTTTTCTCACCCCTCCGTCTCACTCACCTCTCTCCTTCCCTCCCTCTTCCCCTGTCCACCCGCGCTCTCGCCTTTCGCACGGTTACTCGTCGGTACTTTTTCATTAACGATACGGCTAATTATGAAACGTCGGTTCTTGTCGATCGACCGTTGCGTTTTGCTAGGTACAGGACGCTAGTCAGTACATAGAAGCAGCTCCAACTGCCGGGAAGAAACTTGGGCGAGAAACTTGGTCGCCGCGGCCGGAACTTTCCTGTTTTTCCACTCGTTGCTATTCATGACCGGACGGAAAAATCGTAGAGCCAGGGGGTCGTCGAGACCGAGAGCGAGTGCGCCGGGGATCGGAAGGGGCAGCAACTTCTGGGAAAGTATTATCCCGGGGGTTTTTCCGTTCGATGCCCGGTCGCACTTTTAAGTCAAAGCGAGCTGTTTCCAACGACGACGGCTATCGTCGCTGACGCCGTCGTCGTCGTCCAAGTCGTCCAAGTCGTCGGGGTCGTCGACGTAGTTGCCTTCGTGTCATCGAGGATCTCATTAAAAGCATAGCGAGCCACTCGATTACTTACTCTCCTTTCACCCACCCGCCCATTTCTCCCATTCGTTTTCAACATTTCTACCGTGCTCCTCGCATAAGTACGTGCTGAATTAATGAGACGACTCTTTCGAGGGACCTCTCGTCAATGAAGTATCGTTAAAAAAAAGAGAGATAGAGAAAAATTGTACCGCGCGAGGAACGGCACGAGAAGACACGTGACGTACCGGTGCTAGTCGAACGTGGCGAGTATAAAAAAAAGAGGAACCCGTCAAGTTATCAGCATTTGTTCTTCGCGCAAGATTGCGCAACTCAGTCATGCCATACTTGTCGAGAAACAGGATATAATTGAAGTCGAATCACGTTGAATGCTGGATAACTTGAGTTTACATAATTGAGGTCGTTCTCGTTATCGTTCGTCGAGAGAGAATCATTGATATTAAAGCCATTATTTCTCTCTTTCCTTCAACTTTTTCTAGAAACGTGAAATCGTATTATCCGCACACGGTTTTCGAGAGACTCGAGGAAACACGAATTTCAACGTTAGCTGGTATTAGACGCAAGTTCAACGAAGAGTTTACGCGACGCCGTCAAATAAACACTTTCCGCGAGCGCGCCAATGGACTCTCCAGTGTATTATTTCCTTTATTTCCTGCCGGCGTTTACACCCGATACCCACTCTGAAAATCTTCTCACCACGCTTATCCGATAGGGCATTGAAAATAAATTTAGCGAGAAATCGGCGTGTCATGGCGTGACTCGACGGAGGTGGGACGCGGATCCGAACAGTTTCCTGCGGGGCTAAGTTTGACGTTGAATTGATTGGGCCGCGCTCGTCGGTTTCTATGAGATGGCCCGACGGTTGTGATGGTAGTGGCGGCTTTGATGGTAGTGGGCGGTGGTGACTGCGGCGATGGGTCTACGTGGAGGTCACGCAATAGACCTCCTAGAGGTTGCTCTCGCTGTCGCTCTGCTCCTCCTCGTCCCTCTTGGGCGAAAAGTGAAACGAAGTGCCGTCGAAATCGCATCGGAAACTTTTTCCGAAATCCAGCGTATATACGCCGGAGACTTCCAAGTGTACGAAGAACAGCGCTTACGTGTTCGATCGGTACCTGGAGGTTCCCGCAAGTTCCTCTCGGCGTGGAGAGACGTCGGAACGAGATCCAACCCTTCGCCTCTAACCCACACTCTCCCACCCCCTTCCCGATATCCTCATCCCAGATAAGGAACAAACTTTTACGCGGTGTCGTTGGTTCGCGCCGATTCTTTCTCTCTTCTCGACGCGAGGGAGCTTTTACCGTCGTGGGAGGGTGGCCGTCCTCGGCTGCCCTCCCCACCACCCTTCGCCGTCCCGCTTGCCCGGCCAAAAACTGGCTAAGTGAGAGTCGGTCGCGTATTCCACGAAGGGTGCCGCTCGCTTTTTCTGCCGGAAGATTATCGCTGACAATAAAAGTCAGACCGCCGTGATTCCACGTCGATCGCGGGAACGACGGT
Source organism: Odontomachus brunneus (assembly GCF_010583005.1). Classification (NCBI taxonomy): domain Eukaryota; kingdom Metazoa; phylum Arthropoda; class Insecta; order Hymenoptera; family Formicidae; genus Odontomachus; species Odontomachus brunneus. The sequence goes on from NW_022639470.1 coordinate 1,834,721, forward strand.
GCGCGCGTGCGCGCACAGGGGTGAGTCGGGAAAGATACAGAAAGGAAAAGAGAGAAACAATGGTTGTGACGGAAACGTAAGGGAATAGAGGATGTAGGAACGAAGAGGAGGTAGATGGTGGGAGGCGGGAGGGTGGCGGCACAGGGAGGTGGAAAGAGAAGGATCGCCTGCCTGCCAGGGTTGTTCGGTGACGACTTTACTCCTTCCATTAATCAACCCTCCCCGCTTTTGTCGCTTCTACCCGTTGCTAGCGCGTCGTGGCAGAGGGCGGCCTGGGGTGGCCCGCCTTAAGCCACGCTCTGTAGCCACGTTGTTCTATTGCTCTTAACGCTAATGCTACCCACCACCCTACGAAGAGAAAAAGGACGAGAGACCACCCCCTTTACTCTGAGAACATCTATACCTATGGGACTCCAGCGGCATAGATCGATTGGTAATCCACATTGAATTAACCCTTCCGGCGGACATTGTGCACTTTCTCGATTTTTCCGACGGTTTCCATTCGTTTGGTGGCGACTAATAAAGAAAATTGCATCTATTGAAATGTCTTCCGTAGCGTTCGCTGGGGTCTTTGTATAAAAGCGCGTAGGTGTTTAATTCAATTAGTGTTCTGTAACTAGCAACGAATGAAAATATTGTCATAAATGAGGGCGGGAAATGATTTTACACCGGTCTGATTAAAAGATATCACTTGATATGATTTAATGAATGTTGGGCCGCGCAAATGACATAAATACTTACTTGAATCAATGTAGAGAATAAAATGTTGCGGAACTTATGGGTTGTATAATCAGGCGTCTGCAATTTTTATCCATCAAACCAGACACGGTAAAACGCATTACATTTTTTACCGCTCGTACGAGGTAACGTTTGTATAAGATAATTATTTTCATGCTCGAAGGATTTGTAGAATAAATGTGCGGAATTAATAATATTAAGAATATACAAAAAGTGCGGCAACGGCTATATTATCCGTAAGCAGAGAGTGATTAAGCGAGCACGATGTTTTAAATAAAGTGTACAAAAACGTCATGTTAATTACAATCTGACCGAGTTTCCTCTATGATGAAATGCAAGCAGTTTAATTTCCAAGGGGAGGAATATTTTTTGTGAAAGGAACCTATTTGTAACAGCGTGGCTTGTGCCGTAATTCACCGCCCTGGCGTTGCTGCGCGGGAGAGAAAATCAATCATTCCACGGGCCGCCTTATTTTAATGTTAAATCTTTAATTATCTGAAATCTTTTGCAAGTAAAAATTAGCTGAGGATTAAATGGATGGTATACAATCGATGCGCACTTACATCCGAGGCTAAATTATTACTATGACGGAGAATTAAAGATGGAATAAATGAAAGTTTGAACCGTGCGACAGGCAAGTCAGGCGGAAAGTTGCTAATAGCGTTCAAGAAAAAGAAATAATTAAGGAGCGAACATAATGAGATTGGGTGAGAAGCGAAGTGAGTGAGAGACATCGAAGTGGTTCGAGTGGGTGGGTGGTTGTGGGGAGTGGAGGACGGAGGTGATAGAGAGGAATGAGAGTGAGTGAGATTAAAGAATGAGAGAGAGAGTTGAAAGATGGAGAACGTGGAGGTGAATTTTCCTTATATTTGTCGCTGCCGAGGCGAGAGAAAATATTATGCGAGATATGAATGCCGGCTAACCGTTAAAGGCTAATTGCTATAATAATGATTTCTTTATAAGGAGGCACACGCGCGTGTTCACGGATGAATAAGTAGTTATGATCGCGGCATGCTTGAGGAATCTTACGTTTGGACGTTTATAACTCGACACGATACATTTTTCTTTTCGCCTTATCTCTGCGCTCAAACGCGACCCTGAAAATGAGTTTAAAATTGGAGTTCCTTAAACGCGCGAAATTTCGCAGTCTAAAATATCGCTTGTGATTTCTCGGAGGAGAGACTGAGATACCTAATATTGCGCGAAATATCACTGCGCCGCGAAACAAATCAGCATTGCGTACACTTTTCACGTTAATTTTGAAGATATTGCCGTGGCTGGATTATCCATCTTCTCATCTGTCTCAATCTTCAACATCTCATTCATTCGCATTACCAAACTTTCGTGAATAGTATTTCTTCGCGAATAATATTTCTAGTGGTATTCTCTGTTTCTGCATCTAACGTAAGTTGTGTCTCTCATCTCGGGTCTCCCAACTCATCTCCGTGGGCCTTTATCCATCCCCCTTCCATTGCCACTCAAGCTTCTTAGCGCTTTAGAAAATTTTCTTGTGCTTCTTAAACTTTCTATGTATATATATACTTGAGCCAATTTGGTACACGTCTCCCTTGTCTTTTGTGCATCTCCGCAACTTGTCCCATCTCACTAGTTAGACATTGCCCGCGCCGTCGTAATCTCGTTCTTAGATGTTCAGTATTTTCTGTTCGATACGTGACCTATAATAATTCTGTGATTTCATGTACAAATACATATCACTGGAGGACCGCGTTTCAAAGTACAATTCTATTATAGATATTATAGATAGACAAAGTGCATTTCTATTATAGATAGGGATATCGTCTTCCACTAATTGTTTTCCCTTTTTTGCATAAGGGATTCTTTTCTCTCAGAAGTTATTATTGTAACGATTCTTTATTTGAGCAAATACATCTGAAACGCACAACAGTGCGAATGTAAACAACATTTTCGCTAAAGATAATGAAAACGCGTAATACAACTTTAAGAACTGTAACGTCATTCCTAGAAAGAAAAAGAAAGAATGACGTAAATATTTCTAATACTCTTGAGGATGTTAAAAGCATCTCTTCCCGTTGCACACGGTGAATCTTGTAAAATAACAGCGTTGCAAATTCATAAATTATATACGCTCCCTTTAATTTATTTGAAAGCTATTTAAAGAAAGGTATGCTCCCTGTGTAACAATAAAGTAAGAACTTGAATGGTCTATAATGGTCTTTAGATAGCTATCCTCTGCTGTATATTCCTTTTATCCTTCCGTAATTATTCTCTGTGTGTTCGTCTGATTATCGTTACGCAGGCATTCGGAATAGCAGCGCATATACAAGAGCTCTCTCTTTCTCTCTCTCTCTCTCTCTCTCTCTCTCTCTCTCAAATCGTTTGCCGTTAAATCCGCGACGTTTTTACGCGGCCACCGAGGAAATCTAGATAGCGGAGGCGAGCCAGTCGAGAGGTCTGCCGTTTCGATCGGCCGAATTTGTGGTCTTACCGTCAATACGCCCGTCCTCGAGCTTACATGTACGTAGTTCGTCGTCCATCGGAAGCAGCAAACGCCGGGCCGTTCTGCAATTCAGGCAAAAATAACGCTGATATCCGATCACAATAGAAGCACAATGGACACCGGGGACGATGACTACCCACCTCCGGGCACTCAAAGAAATTGGCTGGTGGTTTCCTGACCCCGGTCGCCCAGACCTTAACGGATAGTTGGAAACTCTGGGAGCAGGTGGCTTTGGTGTCGTGCCCCGAACCAAACCGAACGAACCCGCTCCGGCTCCTCTCACCTCTCTCGTATCTTGGCAGGGAAGGGTCGGCTCGGTCCGGTCATTCTTTTCGCATCGCATCCGACAAAGGAGTTACCGGGTGCTGAGAGTTCTTTTAAATCCCGAATGCTTTTCTCGTCCTCTTCTGCCGCTCGCAATCCCCCATCCGCCCCCGCGTTGGTCGCCCGTCGCCGATCGGTCGACCTCTTTCGCAACTGATCTTCCACACGTTCGCTAAGTTTTCTGCTGGTATACGTGATCTCGCGGACTCCTCGTGATCGTTATCGCGAGAGACGATAGCGGGTATTCTTAAAGACAGCGCGTTCCTCCGTCGCTCGTAAGTCCAAGGGGTTGTCACAGTCCAGGGGTGCCAGTGTTCTCCGGTGTTCGCGGCGGTGAGCAGAGCGGGGAGGGAGGTCGCGCAATCGCCGCGCAACATGTCAATGCTTGATTATTGCAGCCGGCCGGTCTGTATTTTGCATACAAACGTATATGATTGTAATCCTATATCGCGCTGCTCGCTCACGCAATTACATAACCATTAACGCGGCTCGCGCACAGCGTGATTGTACATTAAATCACGGTCTCATATTCGGGGCAAATAAATAGTCGCGAATTATGCGACACGGGAAATCGTAACAGTGCACGCCGAGCGACGGCAAGCTGAGCACACGTGTGCGGGGACGGGTGTAGCGTTTCCCCGACGCATCCGAGCGTAGCATTGGATTTCACAAAAAATAAAAGGCACGGCTGTGACGGGCTCGTCGTGCCCCGTGGAGCGCGATCTCGCGAGTTCCGAAAAAAGAATTATGCCATGTCATAAATGGCGATTCTACGCGCGGAGGAGAATAATCGCTCGACTATTCTAGTAAATATAAGTGTTTTATCGTTGGCTGTACGTCAAAGTTGCTTGAATTGAATTTCCTGCGTTCTTCACGCTGATCGTTGTAAAACGTCATCTTTTAATGAATACAAACGTGGGATCCCTTCGCAGATTTTTCAGTTGTTTCATCAATGTTTTTTTTTCGCCGCGTTTTTGAGCGGACGGGAATTTCACGAGTATTCTGAATATCGCGCCGATCTCTCTCACGATCTCGATTTTCAGCGATCAGTTTCGACCAAAACTTGAACATCAACTCGATTTTACACGTATCGAGCTTGTCGAGAATATTACGAATTGCTCGGGGAATGTTTATTAATTACTCAAGGGTTATACGAGACGCACGTACCAAGACACGTATATACTGAGCGTCGCAGAAACTAAAGTTTAAATCAATCGGGGTCGTGTCAAGGAGAGCGCAATCATGAGTTTACAGGTACTTGGCGAAAGTAAATGGCGGAACAAGTCCTGTCCAGCGATGTTGAACGATCAGAGACATGAACTCGACGAACTATTGAGTGCGCTTCGACCTGATTAATTCACATTTATGAACTAATTAACAAAGTGCTACTTATTTAGTTGCAATTTGCTTCAAAAAACGTTTGCATGAGGAGAAGGCTTCGTGTAAAGAATAGATTGTGTCATATTTCAAAAACGGACCATATCATTTAGCGAGCTCCGTGTGGTAAGGCTGTGCGTCATTTGTGAAACCCCCGTGTGGAAGATTGATGTCGCGTAAATCACACGTACGAGGGGGTGCGGCGTTCTTTTTCTCTTTTATTAAATTTCTAGCGCACAGGCTGACGCGATGTTATTGTAATTATTGATTGGCTGGCAACTAATATACGCCACTGTTTAGCGCGATAACAGCGTGTTTTGCAGTTTTACGCGAGAAAACAATTTTTTCCCGTATAGTATGATGATTAATCCGTGTTGCCGACTACTTTGCGCGTTACCACCTTTAATAAGCATTATTCTTTAATGGAAAGTTACGCGGTGTATTGGAGTTATGGCCGCAAATGCTTGACGTTTATGCGAAAAGCTGTTAGGAAGTAATTGCATGGGAATTAGAAGCAATTGGAGGTAGCGTTGTGCGTGTAGATTTATTGAACAACTTATAGTCCATTAATACGTAAATATGTGTATAAAGTTATGACTCGCGATTCATACGCTTCTAGTGCAACTAACAGTGATTTTACGTTATATCATGACGCATTTCGGATTTGTTTTTAGCAAGGGCTCATTAAACAACACGCCCTTTTTCCCTCGAAGCGTATCGCATATTCAATGCGCATTCATATTTACTGCCGTAAATGACAAAGGCTTACGGTGAAGTTACATTTCACGTTACATTACTCTTTATTAAAGCGCACGTTTACGTTGCGCAGGAATGCGGGTGAAAAAAAAGAAAAAGTAAATGGCTTGTTAAATGGTCGCGGAAGAACAAATTCTCTTACTTGGCCGTTCTAAATGCGGGAGATAAAGCGGGCTTAAAAATTAAGACTTTAGCCGTTAAACTTATAGCGCCGTGTTATCCACGTAATGAATATATACGCCGGAAATGTGCGGCATGAGAATAACGAGGCAGCCGTACTGCGCTTAACTGAAAAACTCGAAGGTACTGCTGATCATAACTGCCGACGCGCGTATTCGCGTGTTTATCGAGAGCAGCGCGGCTCGACTCGCGATACAAGCAGGTACACACGTTAGACTTCAACCAGATTTCGGCAGTAAATCTGAGTTTACGGCGGATTCAACCGTGCCTAGGGCTAGCGCGAAATTTATGTGCAGCTGTTCTCTCCGTGCCGTGGTTATGCAGGTAGATGCATGGTAGCAACGCTTTTCTCTCCGGCGCGTAGCACCTTGCGCATCAGTCTCCGGTAATGCATTAGCGAGCGATAGACGCTCCCGGCTCTCGTGAGTAGACACTCTCGATTGCTTTCTCTCTCTCTCTCTCTCTCTCTCTCTCTTTTAAGATACTTTTGCTCCGGGACAGCCGATTGACACCTCGGGACAACTACGCGCGCGGCTCACCATCTTCACTACGTGACGATGAAGATCGTACTCATGTTGCGATTCGCGATATCGTTCGAGTGAAATTTACCACGCGCTAAGCGTACTTTGCGGGACGTCGCCAAACTTGACGATATATTCTCGCGCAAGTTATGCTCGTTCGCGTTGCGTCGCGAAAACGACACCGGGATGAAACATCAAAGTGCATCGTTTGCGAAATTCGGCGAAGCACTATTCGCGTACGCTCCGGGCGTCCCGCGCATCCGCCATGAACGCACGCAATTACGTGACTTATCGCCGTGCACGTTATTATTATTACTCTGTAGCGTAGTAATAAAGCGAGCGTAGGTAACAGCCATTAAGGAAGAAATCCTCGAAATATAACCTCGCGTTCTCACTTCTCTCTCGTAATAGCGCGAAATCTCGGTCTCGTTCTCGTCTAAGATAACAGGGCGCCGAGACCGTTTTGTCAGGATCCTCTTGACGTCGGGAACGTGAGATCGTTATTTCATTATGGTTAATTTGAGACTGAGTACGCTCATGGGGAGGCCAACGAGATAACAGAGGGATTCCCGTCATTAGAGGAACGCATCTAGTGAAGATTAATGAGCTCTTTGCTGCACAGTATCATGCGCTGTGCCGAATAATATTTATTTATATTTATTCCCGACGACTCCTTACGCATGTACATCTGCGCGAAATGACGCGATGCTGTTTCGCCGATTCTTTAGCGAAGAGAAGTTGTTCAGTGCGTCAGATACTTGATAACATAGCATCAGTATATAACGAGTATATTTCTCATTTGCACAAATATAAACGAGCCACGTGCGTTAACGAGCTTTATGTTATTTATTCATTTATTTTATCTCTCGCGAATCGGTCTGTGTTCTTCGATGCGCGAGACGAACGCGATTTGTCACTTCTGCGTGTGCACATCTACCGACTCCGATTGCATTTTATGACGTTCCGCGTGAAATGCCTCGGAAGTACTACCGTCGCATGATTCGCGTGCGAAAAAGCTACCGTGTGCGCGACCCATCAATCACACCGCGAGTATCACTTGGCGTACACGTATATACGGTGTGACGCGTAACACGTTTTTCTCCGGGGCGCTGCAATTGCTGGCGAAGTTGACTCTTCGGGTAACGTTCTCGTCCAGACCGTGAACTGTTTCTTGCGAATTACGTAAGGGCGAGAAAGAAAGGTGGAGGTTACCGCGCTAGTCCGATTATCGATCCGCCGTCGTTCCGTTGCCCTATGCGCGCCTTTTTGTTGCAGATAAATGGGTAAGTGGAGCTGCGGAGTGCAGCGTAATATGCTCGTAGAGGGATACACGCGACTGCATTTATATCAAAAGAAAAAAAAAGAATAATAAGGTCAACAGACGACGCGATGTCGCGATGTTTTCCGTCGTTAGTCACCGTGATGATGATCTTCGCATCGCTTTTTGTTGCAGCTTATCAGCGTTGCGTTCAAATCTCTAGCTGGACAAGCAATTTGCGCGTAAACGATTTACTATTGTTCAAACAATTTAGTTGCAACACATCAACGCAATCGCGAGATCTTATGTACGCACGACATCGCGTTGATATTGGCACATTTATGTACGAAGATGGAAGCCAATTTAATCTAATTTTTTCTTCTTTTAATAAAAGCGTAACCTCACGTAAAAACGAAAGCAGTAAAAAATTCCCTTTAGGGAAATTTTTACCCTCCGTGTGCGCGTGTACGCGCTTGCTAGTGCACTATTACGTATATTAAACTAGGAAGTAATACAGACACAAACAGCACAGCGCATGGAAAAGCTTACAAGTTTATGCAAAATCACAAGAACAGTATAAATAAAATTCAGGATTCATACGTTAACATAAACGTCGAATTCCATGATTGCGCAAATTTCGTTGGACAGGAATAGGGTTACCGACCCAGCGCCAATATTGGCCGGGAGGATTGGCTGATCAAGTCGTGTTCCCACACGGAATCTTGTTTGCTCCGCGTGGCTTTTATATTGAATTGCTCGTGTAAAGCGCGAAACACAGATGTCCCGCTAAATTAGATTAGACAGCGCTCGCAATGGGGATAAAACGCATTCTGTTTTACAAGTTACGAATGTAACCTGTTGTCACTTCTTCCACACTGAGTCGTTCAGCAAATTTGGATTTACGGACGTATATTTAGTTATATGGGAGAATCCAATTGGAAAATCACGTGAGATATTCCATAGTTTTCACATGTTTTATATACTTCCGTGAATATAAAATAGTTTTAAAAAATCGGTAAAAAAATCATCACGGCACGAGAGAAAGATAAAGTGGCACAAAGGGGAGCACTAACCGTCTATCTGAATACAAGATATTAATTTCTCGAGTAGAATACGTCGAGCGTAACGCAACTCAACGTCTGTAATGCAGCTTAATAGGAATAGTACTGACGTATTCGCGGTAATACTTGCTTAGATTATACGTACTATCCTTCAAACGCTACCTACAATTGCCGTAGTTTACGAACTGAGCATCGAAGTTTCAGTGTTCTAGTCGAATAACAATATATCTAAACTTCTTAATAGATTTACGGGAATATTCCATAAACTTCGTCGAATTTACGCAGCGCGTCGTATCCACCGATACGCCGTTATTGTGACTTTTAATTACGATGCGGCAGAGTCGCGTGATAGTGTGCGCTTCCCGCGGAATTTTACCATTCCTAAATCCCTTCGCGCACGTTTTCTTCCCGGTATTCCCTCGGAAACAATATGTAGAACGTTCGCGCGCCGCGACAAGAGAGAGAGAGGGAGAAAGAGCGGAAACGCAGGCGGGAAAAAAAGGAAAGAAAGGGAAATCGCGGAGGGGCTCGGCCTCCGGTAGATTTATGAGGGCCGACGAGGTCTTTGCCGGTGGACTCCGTGTGTACTTACGACCCTAAGATATTGCGGTCGTTTCCCTTTGGTCAGGCAAGCCGAAGAAGTCGGTGGGCGCACTGCTCGTCGTCCAGTTCTCTCTCTTTTTGCCCTCTTGAACGATCGGGCCTCCTGTCCTCCCGTTTCCCGTTCTGCCACCTCCCATCAATTCATTGGATTTTTAGCGGCGAATGGTTATAACCGCCACTATCGCGTGAAATGTGCTCCCACCGAGTTAAAAATTGGCTTCTAATATGATATATGCCGGTCACCATATGGCCGAGAGAGTGCCGCAAAACGGACGATATTTTCAGTTTCTTCGGATAGCGCTTATTTCCACCTTTTCCCGTTCCTCCTCTTCCCTCTCCTCTCATTCCTCTCTATCGCTCTTTCACCCTCACTCCCACATGTTTATTCCCACTTTCTCTCTCGCATCGCTCTTCTTCTCTCCCACGCCATCCCTAGTGTGCATTGCCCTTCCCCCCCTCCCTTTCCGTCGTTCTCTAACGTACTATTGGAAAGCGATAGTATTTTCGCGCCGGCGGTTCTCTTACGGCGCGGCTATATTTCATGACCCTATCCTAGAGAGGCGAGAACACGAGGCGCGCAGGGCCGAGGGTGGCAGACAGGGATAACGGGCGAGAATACGGGCGCATTTAATATGCAATTGCCGAGCACCTCTGCCGCCCCCGTCGTCGCCGCCGCCGTCACCGCCGCCGCTGTTGCCGGAAGGTAAAACCTCTCGATGGATAGGCGTGAACATGCTTGCGTCTTCAGGGTCTCGCTTGACGGTGACATCTGGTCCTCCGCGCGAACGACGATAAACTTTTGGTAAGGTTCCTGAAATCTCGCAACGGGACGTACTTACACAGTCGCGCCAACGCGACACACTTGGCTGGCTCTGCTCGTGCGAATCGGCTACGTCTGTAAAATCCTGTCCTATCTCTTTCTAGCGACTCGCTCCTTTTGCTGCAAGAGTAGTAGTAGGAAATTGATTATCTTGCAATTACTCGATTAATTATCGATTTGTGCTTATTGCTTGTATAATCTTAAACGTGCATATTCAGCATGTATACAGTTTGTATCACGATAACGATACATGCTTTCAGCAGAGTATTTTTAAACTTGAGTTGGCTTAATATATTTGTTGAAAATTTCCTTGAAGTTTACACAATTCGCTGTTTTTATAAAATTAATTTATCTTTGACACTCAGGACAAATAGACAAGTGTAAGTAGAAATGGATGAGTATTTGTGGTATTCTCCTCGTCAGACTCGCGGATAGGAGCGATCGCGAAGGGACGAATAAATCTGATCGCAGAGGGATCGATCGTTTAAATCTCATAGCAACAGTTAGCTCGTTCGCAGAGCCGGTCAGAATCACAGTGCAGAACTATGCAACTTTGGGCACGGCAAAGTTCTTGGCGAAGTAAGTAAGAAATTATACGAAGCGGAAAGAATCTTCGGTCCAGTACGTATCCCAAAGCGCATAGCAAAAGCGTCGGCAAAGGGTAGAGAGGCGATAGGAAAAGGGGGAAGGGGGAGGAGTGGGTCGCGTTTATCCCTTCTTCGTAGCTGCCGACGATTCAGATTAAACGAGGCCGATTAATCGCGTCTAATTGCACAACTCGGAACGAGTCATTAATTCCCGTTCGAGAGAGCGAGATTACCAATCACTAAGTAGATCGAGTCGTCATCTAGTCAGACCTCAGGTCTCTATTATACCTTAACGTTTATTGTAAGTTTATTTAATATAATATTTAATATAATACGTCGCGCGTAATATAATACGTCGCTCAAATTTTACCGCGTTTCTCAAACGCAATGTTTGAATAAAAGATGATAACAATTTTTGGGGATTTTGTAAAAAACTCGTTTCGACCGCAACGCAAATGATTCGTGTGAAAAATACATTTTATATTAAAGCTTTCAAACATATTGCACATTATTGTTTATATATTTGCTTATTTTCCACGGTATGTTCATTTTATTCTTATTACTATTTATATTCCACATTTACACGCGAGCTTTGAATATATTTTATTTTTTTCTGTCGATGTGACATTTTGGTAATTAGAGCGCGAAGATATTCCTGATTAACTATCTGGTCATTTTATTGAAGCCATTAAATTGTTAATTGTATACGATTTGAATACTGCTTACAGTCAACTTAATAGAACCATGTAGTCTTCAGTCCCTGTCGATAAGATTCTCGATAATAAACGCGACGCGGTTGATGGCAAGCGAGGTAAGATCGCAACGAGGACGAACAGAGAATGGAGTACGTAGACATCGCGCGGAGATATAATTTATTTATGACGGCGGGAGTGCGGGTGATAAAAGTCTTAGGAAACGGGACTGAAATTGAGCCAGACACTGTTCTTTATTACGGCGAAGACTCGGCCTGGTGTTTGAGTGCCTTGCATAATGCATTACGGTTTAGCGCCGGTATAATTATAACCTTTATTTCATTTTTTTCGTCATTTTTAAGGAATTATCGGTCACTCGACCACCCCTCTTAATGATATAAATCTCGCGGAGTCTGCATATAAAGCGACCGAGGATTACGTTATACTCAGTAGACTGCTACGTACACATTACACAGTTTAATTCACCCTCGTGACATAAGTAGGAGATGTTCCTTGGAAACATGACTGTGCACACGTACTCATATTAATCGTATTTTTGGCTAATTTCGACTATTAAAAATTGCGAAATTTATTTAATTATAGACAAAATTAATGCGTATTATTTGTTCATTACTATAAATTATATTATGTGCGTATTATTTGTTCAAACTATAAATTATATTATGTCACGATTTTTATAAAGAACCTCAGTCTGTTAATTCCCACTGACATCAGAAAAAATAAACCCGGAATAAGAAATAAAATAATAATACGGTAGACTTGATTTTACATAAGCAATACATAATCGTTTTTGTAAACATAATGTGTAAATATGAGTAATGTATATGTATGTAAAAAATACGCAAAATATTTTGCCTATTTTACAGAGCAGTCAGTATAATTTAATCATACAAGAAAATAGCACGAGTAATATACATTTTATGCGAAATGTTCACACATTTATCGACATAAGTGCATAAATTCATGCGTCGTATTAGACATTATCTGACATGGATAAAAACGTTTGGACGATTCTATTAATAATTTACGCTGCCTGAATGCACAATGGCCGGTCTTCTTATATGTTTAAAACGCGATCAGCGTCCGAAGGTTTTCCCGACGAGAGTTAAATCAAGATTTAACCGTGATCGATCCCCTCTCTGCGTAACATAATTTTCGCGATAACGTTCGCAGCGACCTAAAACTTGGCTCGGATTCAGAATATCGCGCTCGCGCGCGGAAATGATCTCATCGTAAAGATTGCACAAGGGCGGCACGCAAAGTCCTCCCTGAAGTGACCTCGTCAGGTCGATTCAATTCCAGGCGATGAGCGACGTCGAGAAGAGGAGCGAACAAAACTAGACGAGCTCTCGCCTGCCGATCTCTTCTATCTCGACGAGAGAGGATCAACGCCGGATAATAGGATTTTTTGACGTACGGGGGAGAGACTATACCGTTCCACCTGATGGGCCTAGGGAAAAAATCGTGCTTATTGCTGACTCCGCGAAAACGACTTGCGCATCGCCGCGTGCAAAAATAATGTGACATGAGCGCTGGTAACGTCAGCTGCTCCGCTCCGCTTCATATTTCAGGCTACCTTCGGCTCGTTTATACACGTGTTGCATCCGCTCGCCTCATTTTACTTCTTTTTACACGTCGCTATCTTCCCCGCTTCAATAAGTGCGCGTATATAACTACGGGAAAATGCGTCGCGTTCAAATGCACGTTTTAAGAACTGACGGGAAACCTTTTACACAGAAATTTTGGTTGGAAATTTTATGCATTATTATATAGGAGGGTATTTTTCAACAAGATTTTTTAATATCCGTAATTAGTGACCGAGAGATATTTCGCGCAGAAAGAGCACCCAATTCTCAGTCGAAACTGCGATTAGAATCGCCGAAAGTTTGAGCAAGGAGAAAAAGAAATTAGATTTGGCGAAAATGTGTTTTAAGTACGATAGTTGGAAAGTTGGTCCGCCGTTTTCTGGATAAAAATGTCATTATATAAACTTTTAGACACTGGCGGAAAATGACTTTTAAAATATTCAACTCGTATATGTGGCCGTATAAGAATACAACGTGACCGGTATATCGATCAAATTTAATTAAACGATATTTATTGCATGTCAAGTATATACGCTTACGGGGAGCAGATTTTCATTCTGATACTTTCAGAAATAAATATGATGTGGAAATAAATTTTCATTTTAGCGGCATAAATAATACAATGATATTTAATTATTACAATGCGGAATCGCATTTTATTACCATTCGATCACGAAATTACGCGTACACTATTGTATTACTTGCCGCAATATGAAAAGAGACTCGTTACGACAAATTAATTAATTTGATTGCTAATGGGATTATTATTAACGAGACGAAAAATAGACGCGCGCATCATTTGAGTATTGACCGTTGCCGCGATGTTTATTGACCAATCAAGGCGTAACCGTCAATCAAGCTCGCCATGACAACGTTCAATCTTTCGTCGCGATAAATTATTATTTTTCGCATTCTTAGATCCCGCAGAGACGCGCCAAAGAGATTCGATTAATCACGAGAGCGACACGTGTAGGTAGAGATATTATCGTGTCTGGTTATGATAGCCAAATCGAATTCTCCGCGACGTGTTCGCCGCGGTTCGGCAGGAAGAGGGGAAAGTAAGTGGAAGTTGAGAGGTACAAGTAGGAATGAGATGCTCACACGCTCACGTACACCTTCGTATGAGATCCGAACCGAAGTCTTCCCATAGGACCGCAGGAGACACTTTCGAGATTACGTTCCTACCTGACCGATGCGAATTGATCCGAAAACCATAAGACATCTCCTGTCCGCTGCATTATTTTCGTTGAATGTCCAATCGCAGTGAGAGCCGATGAAAAATCGCCTTATGCAATTTGAGAAATTGATTCCGCTACTTCAGACGCAATAATCTTCGATACATTTCGACCGTGTCTATTTTTAATGCGATACTTTTGGTAATTGTGAGAGAATGCTCCGTTGGAAGGATCTTTATTCGTGGCGTAGCTTCCGTTCGAGGGTTGAAGTCGTCCGTGATGAGAAAAGCACGTCGACGTGAAAAACACATTCGTATATTTGCGTTTTAACGCCCGTAACGATCCACGTTCGCGCACCTCATTGCATGTCTCTTCATGCACGATTAGAACGCAACATCGCGGAAATCAGCGACGCGACTTGTAGGAGCACTCGATCCGCTAATTCAATCGGCGCGAATTATTAAGCCGGATAGAACATCAATTTTGATTTTCGGGCCGTCAGGAGTGTTCTGAACATGTTCGTACGACCGGTAATGGCCGCTCAGGGGTAGAGAATAGGAGACTGTACTAACTTCCGCGAGTCGATAATGTCCCATAATTAGTAACTCCCGAAATGTCGATGTGATGGTGGGATATACACACAGTTGGGCAGCCATTGAGGCATCGCCACACATCCAGAGGGCCATCACCATCGCCTTGCCTCTCGCGCGTTGGATTATTTATTATTATTATCGTCACCGTTCGTTAAGGGCGCCGTCGCGCAATGAGTCTCTTAATGATTTACGAGCACGACGTAAGTTCGTCGTGCACTATATCGTATTCAGAGAGCAATACAGTTACACGCCCCGGTGGTCGTCCGACCAGTGACCGTAGTAGTAATAGTAGGAGGATTAGACGTCCGCGCGCGCTGTGAATCGAGCTCGTCGGGAGCAGCGTTCTCTCGCGGCGCAGCTACATCGACCGTCCGATTCCAAGGAGAGAGCGAAAAAAAAAAATAAATGGCATTCGAGCTGATTGATTGTTCGCCGTGCCGTCCTCCTCGAATCGCTGACGCCGCTCTCTCTTTCCAATTCTCTTTTTTAATCGCCAGTCATTTTCTCGCCGACTGCATCGATATGCACGCACGGCGTAACTACGCCCTCCCGCTTGCCCGGCAGCGGCAATCCTCAGTCGAAATACAACGCCGGGGCCAAATGCCGGATTTGCAAAATCGCGCGGGCGTAAATAACCGCGAAATGAAACGCAGGAAACCCTGTTTGCCGAAATCCTCTGTTAGGATCGTGGCGCAGTTTGCAGCGCGACACATCACATCCGTGAAACGCGAAATTATAAAGAGCGACCCGTTCACTTATATACGTCGGAAATTTCAAGCTCGTCAGTTTTCCGCTCGAAAACTTGATTTGACTATTATTTCCGCGGCATTCGATATCGACGTGATGATGTCATCATTGACGGTGAAAAAATAGCCTCTCAGATGTATCGGCGAAATATATGTGAAAATGCACATCTCGTTGACGATCTCAATTCCAACTTAATCAAGAGAGACAGCCGTTAAAAAAAATCAATCGTTAATTTTTCGACACGCAGGACACCTATTATGTGCCAACGCATCGTTGCACTTAATTTCGCTCGTAGTAACGCGCGTTAACGATTGCACCTTAATGTCACCGTAACACGGTATGCATCAGCTCGTGACCACTTCGCATTCATTCGGCTCGCCTCTATCACGTGTGCTCAGTGGGCGTGCCTTTGTTCAAAGCAAGGGTATCATTGTCCTTATCAGACGAGCATAACAGAATCCGAGTTGAATTCAACGTAATTTCGTTACAATGTTTCATTATGCATCGCAGGTTCTTCGGCAAACACAGATCTCACCGATATGCGAATTAAGGCTGCCACCGGACAGCGAGGATCCTGTTGTCACGTTAAGGCAATTTTTAACTTGTTCGCGCTGCGCAGCGCGAAAAGCTTTTTATAAACTTTGTACTTTGCGTCTCGAAAACCTGTTATATTTACGGAGAGAATCACTTTCAAATGAATTTAAGTTGTCGCGATATCACAGAAGGTTTTATGTTGACTCGTAATCAGGTCTGCAAATCTAATTATTGACAGCGAAACTGCTTGTTTCCACCGAGTTCGTAATCCGCGAAAGTTTGTCAGCCTATTTAACAGAAATATCCGCCGCGTCACAGTTGTGCAATCCAACGTGTTAACGCTGTTCGGGACGCTTATACGCGTCGTCGAATTTTTCAGTAATCCTCTTTGAGAAGCGGATCTTCTCGTTTACGTAATCAGTATTACGATGCGGCTGCTTGATTCTTTTGCAAAGGAAGAAAAGAAAAGAAGGACTTTTGGTAATCGCGTGTCGTCAAGTTTTTCTGCGAATGAAGGTGCGCCAGACAGTTTTGATGCACCTGATTGTACAATGAAGATGATCTATCAAAACGGAATAAGGGGAGGATATGTACGAAAGATAGGCGAGAAGACGTCGGAAGAACTCCCGGCGAAGAGTGGGTGTTGCCGTAACCTTTTCCATGTCGCTATGGAAAAAAGTTGGCGAACAAGGTACCGCGTAGCATTTGTCTCTCGGGCTCGGCGAGAAGATCGATCGCTGCCATCGCAACAGAACGAAAAGTGGGTCAGGGAAGAAACTGCAATTGTGATATTTCGTTCGCAACCGTTCATTTCAGACGGTTTCGTAGGCGAATAATGCGCGAAGGTATTACATAGATGTACATAAAGGTGATTGTTGAAAGCTCTGCTCGTTATGTATCGTGAGTCATTTCTTATTTTTGCAAGAGCGACCTTCGCACGCAAGCTAAGCTTCGTTTATTCGCGGAATGTTGGAAAAACGGAATGTCTGCTTGCGAGAGCGAACGTCGCAACTTCGGCCGAAAGTCTAATGAACACGTTCGCACTTAATGGCATCCGACTGATTAAATGAATTACCGACTCTAATTACCGTAATAATTCCTACCTCTCTCAGCTAATGCCGCGGAATTTTGGCTAATAATGAGTATAATCTCGATCCGTAATTCTCGCAGTTTTGGAAAAGAACAAATTAGGATATTCTGAAGAAATCATTTTACATTTCGCGTGGCGGAACAGCGAAACGCTATTAATGAGATTTCTACGTCGCGTTTGCGTGTCATAAAAATAATAAAAAATTATAATTATAAAAATTATAATTATTATCGTGCGTTATTTAGGAAATACGCAATGTCGGACGCCTACTGTTGGCACGCGATAGAATGCAAGTGGCAAGAGATTACATTTGATCCCTGTTGATTAATTATGTGTAAAAGTTAATATATTCCGAACGGTAACTTCAAAGAGAGGGATGCTGGGATTATTTCCTCTCCAATTTCGTCCAATATATTATTTAGGATCAACTCGGTGTACAATCCATTCAAATCCTCACAAGGGATGCACAGTTGTGCGCGATGCACTAGATAGATTATATATATATATACACACACACACACACACACACACACACACACACACACACACACACATGTGTGTATATATATATATATATATATGTATATATATATATATATATATATATATATATATATATATTTCTCCCTTTGTTTCAATATAATCATTTGTACATCCACGAATCTCGAAAACGTGCTACGTTTAATGATAATTTAATGGCAGTGTAACGAATGCATTCGCGACATTTATGCAATAATTGATATTATCCACTAATAACGTTCGAAAGATTGAAATAAAAAGTTATTTCTAACATCGTTAATGTCCGAAGCAGAATTTTTCATTTATAGTATACATGTCTGTTCACTCGAACATATTTCAAAGATTGTTAAACTTTGGTACGACGTATTCTATTCAATATTTCACGCATTAATATATGTCGAGCGTGTATTTTTCGAATGTATACATCTATCCTATCTGTAAAAAGAAGCTGCGACATATAACAGAAAAGAAGAAATTGTATTTAAAGAAATCCCGAAATATCGACTTAAATATCGAAAAAGCGAGAAAGAGAAAGAAAATTGTTCTCATATATTTACTTACAATGTAGTGTAACATTATATTATGCGGTCGAAATATATTCTCGTACAAAGTATAGAACGTATTTTATTGGAGTGCACGTACGATATTACTTTTGGCTAAAATAAATGAATATTATTTGTGGTGGTAATATGTCAAAAGCCGTTATAACACGTTGATTTATGATGTATGAGCGGGCAAAATTTACAAAATCGCTATAAAAGTAGAAATTGACGGGTGCAAATATAGTTTACTGCGGAATGTAGTTGTGGCATTATTCGTTCTCATGTTAATTTAATTTGCGACTTAATTAAAATTAATTATATACAACTAATTATGGGTATTAAACTTGACTAACTAATCAAAGCAGATATTTAAGGGAAGTTATTAATGATGCAGATTAATTACAATTTCACAGTTGCAACTATGATTTTATTTATGAATAACGCATTAAATGAATAGTATATATATATATATATATCGCACTGTTTTTAGTTTCATGCCTCTCAAATAGCTATTTTCAGTTTGCTTTATTCATAAATTCTGTTATGAAAAAAATACCGTTCGATTCACAGGTAATATTATATACGTGATAGAAAGTTCAATATGAAATCAATTAATAAATACTCACCTCCGCAAAAAATTTTCCGCGAGTTCATTCTCGACGAACTTTTCACTTGAAAGAAGATATACACACGGGGAAATATAATTCAAACGTATATATAATATAAATAAAAAGAAAAATGCTAATCAAAACGCAGGGAAATGAACGAGATACGTTAATTACGAGATAATTAAACATCCAACCTGTAAATGAGAGAGAGAGAGAGAGAGAGAGAGAGAGAGAGAGAGAGAGAGAGA